>NC_080700.1:33038817-33250798 GCF_030445035.2 Dasypus novemcinctus | reverse complement strand
TGACAGGCCCCACCCAACCAGCCGCCCACTGCCCCGTGGCCCCTCGGGCAGCGGGAAAGCGGCGGCGCTCGCTCTCCCTCAGCCAGTGCGGTCGGTACCCCTGTGCCGACCAACGGGACACGGTCCGGAGCCCGCGAAGCAGGCACGCAGGCGCACGCACGCACGCACGGACAGAAGCCCCGCGGGCCCGGGGCCCATCGCTCCTCCCGCACGGGCTGGTGGCATTCAGAGCCCATGGCGCCTGGACACACCGCCGCCGGCGGCGGAGGCAGACCGGGGGCCACCTGGCTGAGCCCGGGGGCCACCTGGCTGAGCCCGGGGGCCACCTGGCTCGCCCGGGACCCACCTGGCTGAGCCCGGGTCCCACCTGCCTGAGCCGGGCTCTCACCTGGCTGAGCGGGGCTCCCACGTGGCTGAGCCCGGGTCCCGGGCCGGTGCCTTCCCCGCCGGGTCCAGCCCAAGCACCAGCACCCGCCACCCGGGCCCGCTGGGGCCAGAGCTCCCTGCCCTGCCCGGCGGACACTCGCCGGTCCGCTGCCCGGGAGGCCTGTGGCCCGTGCCCCTCTGGCCCCAGCAGCAGTCCGGGGCCTCTATCCCCCGGGGGGACGGCAGGGCCCGAGGGCCAGGATGTGTGCTCGGGACCCGAGGGCACACGAGGGCACGGCGAGCAGAGGCGCTGGTCCTGGCAGCCCGGCGCCACGTCCAGTTGGGCTAGGGGCTGGGAGACCGAGGCCCAGCGGTCCAGGCCGTCACTGGCGGCGGGCAGGTGTGCCGAGGCCGGGTCTCGCTAGCCGGAGAACTGAAGGAAGCGGCCTCCGAGGGAGATGTCCCCCACGGGGCTCGCGGCGCGGGTTGCAAGGGTCCCTCCCGCCGGCGGGCGGCAAGCGCCCAGGCGCCTTGTGGAAGGCCTGGCCGAGCGGGCGGCCGTGTCGCCCTCGCCTCCCGCCAGGCGCACCTGCGGGAGCTGGGCGACCTCCGCCGTCAGCAGGCGCTGGCGACAGCGAGGCCTAGGCCGGCTGAGGCCGGGACGCCTGGAGGGGCTCGGGGCGGCAGGGCAGCGGGCCGGGGCCCCAGCTCTGCTGCCCAGGGCCTCTGGGACGAGAGGCCCGTGCCGGCAGCCCGGCAGGGCCCAGGCGCAGGTGCGTGGGGACCGAGGCCCCGCCCAGCGCCGCGGCCCGGGTGCGGTTGCGCTGCGTGCGCCTCGGGGCCTCCCGCTGCGGCTGGGCAGCCCCCGGTGCCAGGTCCCAGGGCCTGTGCTCTGGCCCCAGCTGCGCAGGCCTCCGGACAGCCTGGCCCCGACCCGGCCACCTGCCGCTCTCCACCTGGCTCCTGGGTGAGCGTTTGCAGCCAGCGCGGCCGCCCGCATCCGACAGCCGGCTCGTGGCCGACGCTCCGAGGGAGAGCGGCCGCTGCCGCGCACGGCGCGGCTGTGTGGCCTGAAGGCCGGGCGGCGTGCGGGCAGACCCCCGCCCTCCGGGTGGGCGTGGCTCCTGGGGGGCGGCCCCGGCGGCCGAGGGCAGAGCCAGGCGCGCGCGGCCGGGAGCACGAGGTCTGGACGCGGGGACCCGCTGCGGCGGCCCAGGGCCCAGGGTCCGAGCTCCGGGGGGGGGGGGGGGGGAGAGGCGTGCGGGGTGAGGGTGTGGGTGGGGGGCCGGGGGCCGGGGACCGGAGACAAGCGGGCGCGTGGGCGGCAGGCCGGGCCTGGGCCGGCCCCGCCTCCTGGGCCGGGGCGGTACCGGCTGAGGGGCGCCGGGTGGGCGGGGTGGCAGGCGCTTCGGGGAGCCCCGGCGCCGGGCGGTGGGGCAGGGCCGGCCGGCCGGCCGGCAGGAGGCGCCGGCGCTCGCGCCTGCGGCGGGTCGCTGCGGGAGAGTCGGGGGCCGGGCAGGCCACGGGGGTGCGCGTGGCGGTGGGGAGTCGGCGGGGCGCCGTCCGGGGACTGAGCCGTCGGGGGCGCGCGGGCGGCGCCGTGGGCCCGAGGGCGGGGCCGGGGCCGGTGGCGTGGTGGGCAGGCGAGCGGCGGGGCTCCCGGGAGCCAGTGGCGTGCGGGGCAGGTGGGGCCCGAGGCCAGGGGCGGGCCGGAACGGCGGGCGGCGGCGGCGGCGGCGGGCTGAACGGTCGGCCCGGAGGCGGCCGCCCTCAGCCTCCGGGGGCGGGGCGGGGCCGGGCGGGGCGGGAGCGGGAGGCTGGCGGCTGGCGGCTGCGGCGCGGCGGCGCGCAGCGGGCTCTGAGGCTGCCGGCGGCGGCAGCCGGCGTCTACGGCCATACCACCCTGAACGCGCCCGATCTCGTCTGATCTCGGAAGCTAAGCAGGGTCGGGCCTGGTTAGTACTTGGATGGGAGACCGCCTGGGAATACCGGGTGCTGTAGGCTTTTGCCACCAGCCTCCCCCTCCCTCTCGCTCGCGCTCCTTTTGCCCGCCCCGAGCCGGGCTCCCCGCAGCCGTCACGGCCAGGAATGCCCGCCCCCGGCCCCCGGCCCCAAGCCGCGCGCGCCCTTTCCTGGCGGCGCAGCCACGCAGGCAGTCACGCAGGCAGCCACTCAGGCGGCGGCCACCCAGCCTTTCCTTGCAGCTCGCAGCCACGCACCAACCCTCACCCGGCTGGGGCTCGCAGGGGCCCGCGCCCACTGCGCCTGCGCCCAAGACCCCAGGCCCGCTACACCTGTCCGCGTCCGGCGGGCCCTGCCCCTGGCCCGTGTCCCGGAACCGTGCACACCCGGCCTGCCCCTTCTCGCCTTCCCCGCCTCGCCTGGCACCACGCCGATGGGCCCCATGCCACAGACTTCCCGTGGCCCCCTGAGCCCAGGGGACAGCCCCACCCAACCAGCCGCCCACTGCCCCGTGGCCCCTCGGGCAGCGGGGAAAGCGGGCGGCGCTCGCTCTCCCTCAGCCAGTGCGGTCGGTACCCCTGTGCCGACCAACGGGACACGGTCCGGAGCCCGCGAAGCAGGCACGCAGGCGCACGCACGCACGCACGGACAGAAGCCCCGCGGGCCCGGGGCCCATCGCTCCTCCCGCACGGGGCTGGTGGCATTCAGAGCCCATGGCGCCTGGACACACCGCCGCCGCAGCGGAGGCAGACCGGGGGCCACCTGGCTGAGCCCGGGGGCCACCTGGCTGAGCCCGGGGGCCACCTGGCTCGCCCGGGACCCACCTGGCTGAGCCCGGGTCCCACCTGCCTGAGCCGGGCTCTCACCTGGCTGAGCGGGGCTCCCACGTGGCTGAGCCCGGGTCCCGGGCCGGTGCCTTCCCCGCCGGGTCCAGCCCAAGCACCAGCACCCGCCACCCGGGCCCGCTGGGGCCAGAGCTCCCTGCCCTGCCCGGCGGACACTCGCCGGTCCGCTGCCCGGGGAGGCCTGTGGCCCGTGCCCCTCTGGCCCCAGCAGCAGTCCGGGGCCTCTATCCCCGGGGGGACGGCAGGGCCGAGGGCCAGGATGTGTGCTCGGGACCCGAGGGCACACGAGGGCACGGCGAGCAGAGGCGCTGGTCCTGGCAGCCCGGCGCCACGTCCAGTTGGGCTAGGGGCTGGGAGACCGAGGCCCAGCGGTCCAGGCCGTCACTGGCGGCGGGCAGGTGTGCCGAGGCCGGGTCTCGCTAGCCGGAGAACTGAAGGAAGCGGCCTCCCGAGGGAGATGTCCCCCACGGGGCGCGCGGCGCGGGTTGCAAGGGTCCCTCCCGCCGGCGGGCGGCAAGCGCCCAGGCGCCTTGTGGAAGGCCTGGCCGAGCGGGCGGCCGTGTCGCCCTCGCCTCCCGCCAGGCGCACCTGCGGGAGCTGGGCGACCTCCGCCGTCAGCAGGCGCTGGCGACAGCGAGGCCTAAGCCGGCTGAGGCCGGGACGCCTGGAGGGGCTCGGGCGGCAGGGCAGCGGGCCGGGGCCCCAGCTCTGCGGCCCAGGGCCTCTGGGACGAGAGGCCCGTGCCGGCAGCCCGGCAGGGCCCAGGCGCAGGTGCGTGGGGACCGAGGCCCCGCCCAGCGCCGCGGCCCGGGTGCGGTTGCGCTGCGTGCGCCTCGGGGCCTCCCGCTGCGGCTGGGCAGCCCCCGGTGCCAGGTCCCAGGGCCTGTGCTCTGGCCCCAGCTGCGCAGGCCTCCGGACAGCCTGGCCCCGACCCGGCCACCTGCCGCTCTCCACCTGGCTCCTGGGTGAGCGTTTGCAGCCAGCGCGGCCGCCCGCATCCGACAGCCGGCTCGTGGCCGACGCTCCGAGGGAGAGCGGCCGCTGCCGCGCACGGCGCGGCTGTGTGGCCTGAAGGCCGGGCGGCGTGCGGGCAGACCCCCGCCCTCCGGGTGGGCGTGGCTCCTGGGGGCGGGCCCCGGCGGCCGAGGGCAGAGCCAGGCGCGCGCGGCCGGGAGCACGAGGTCTGGACGCGGGGACCCGCTGCGGCGGCCCAGGGCCCAGGGTCCGAGCTCCGGGGGGGGGGGGGGGGAGAGGCGTGCGGGGTGAGGGTGTGGGTGGGGGGCCGGGGCCGGGGACCGGAGACAAGCGGGCGCGTGGGCGGCAGGCCGGGCCTGGGGCCGGCCCCGCCTCCTGGGCCGGGGCGGTACCGGCTGAGGGGCGCCGGGTGGGCGGGGTGGCAGGCGCTTCGGGGAGCCCCGGCGCCGGGCGGTGGGGCAGGGCCGGCCGGCCGGCCGGCAGGAGGCGCCGGCGCTCGCGCCTGCGGCGGGTCGCTGCGGGAGAGTCGGGGGCCGGGCAGGCCACGGGGGTGCGCGTGGCGGTGGGGAGTCGGCGGGGCGCCGTCCGGGACTGAGCCGTCGGGGGCGCGCGGGCGGCGCCGTGGGCCCGAGGGCGGGGCCGGGGCCGGTGGCGTGTGGGCAGGCGAGCGGCGGGGCTCCCGGGAGCCAGTGGCGTGCGGGGCAGGTGGGGCCCGAGGCCAGGGGCGGGCCGGAACGGCGGGCGGCAGCGGCGGCGGCGGCGGCGGGCTGAACGGTCGGCCCGGAGGCGGCCGCCCTCAGCCTCCGGGGGCGGGGCGGGGCGGGCGGGGCGGGAGCGGGAGGCTGGCGGCTGGCGGCTGGCGGCGCGGCGGCGCGCAGCGGGCTCTTGAGGCTGCCGGCGGCGGCAGCCGGCGTCTACGGCCATACCACCCTGAACGCGCCCGATCTCGTCTGATCTCGGAAGCTAAGCAGGGTCGGGCCTGGTTAGTACTTGGATGGGAGACCGCCTGGGAATACCGGGTGCTGTAGGCTTTTGCCACCAGCCTCCCCCTCCCTCTCGCTCGCGCTCCTTTTGCCCGCCCCGAGCCGGGCTCCCCGCAGCCGTCACGGCCAGGAATGCCCGCCCCCGGCCCCCGGCCCAAGCCGCGCGCGCCCTTTCCTGGCGGCGCAGCCACGCAGGCAGTCACGCAGGCAGCCACTCAGGCGGCGGCCACCCAGCCTTTCCTTGCAGCTCGCAGCCACGCACCAACCCTCACCCGGCTGGGGCTCGCAGGGGCCCGCGCCCACTGCGCCTGCGCCCAAGACCCCAGGCCCGCTACACCTGTCCGCGTCCGGCGGGCCCTGCCCCTGGCCCGTGTCCCGGAACCGTGCACACCCGGCCTGCCCCTTCTCGCCTTCCCCGCCTCGCCTGGCACCACGCCGATGGGCCCCATGCCACAGACTTCCCGTGGCCCCCTGAGCCCAGGGGACAGGCCCCACCCAACCAGCCGCCCACTGCCCCGTGGCCCCTCGGGCAGCGGGAAAGCGGGCGGCGCTCGCTCTCCCTCAGCCAGTGCGGTCGGTACCCCTGTGCCGACCAACGGACACGGTCCGGAGCCCGCGAAGCAGGCACGCAGGCGCACGCACGCACGCACGGACAGAAGCCCCGCGGGCCCGGGGCCATCGCTCCTCCCGCACGGGGCTGGTGGCATTCAGAGCCCATGGCGCCTGGACACACCGCCGCCGGCAGCGGAGGCAGACCGGGGGCCACCTGGCTGAGCCCGGGGGCCACCTGGCTGAGCCCGGGGGCCACCTGGCTCGCCCGGGACCCACCTGGCTGAGCCCGGGTCCCACCTGCCTGAGCCGGGCTCTCACCTGGCTGAGCGGGGCTCCCACGTGGCTGAGCCCGGGTCCCGGGCCGGTGCCTTCCCCGCCGGGTCCAGCCCAAGCACCAGCACCCGCCACCCGGGCCCGCTGGGGCCAGAGCTCCCTGCCCTGCCCGGCGGACACTCGCCGGTCCGCTGCCCGGGAGGCCTGTGGCCCGTGCCCCTCTGGCCCCAGCAGCAGTCCGGGGCCTCTATCCCCGGGGGACGGCAGGGCCCGAGGGCCAGGATGTGTGCTCGGGACCCGAGGGCACACGAGGGCACGGCGAGCAGAGGCGCTGGTCCTGGCAGCCCGGCGCCACGTCCAGTTGGGCTAGGGGCTGGGAGACCGAGGCCCAGCGGTCCAGGCCGTCACTGGCGGCGGGCAGGTGTGCCGAGGCCGGGTCTCGCTAGCCGGAGAACTGAAGGAAGCGGCCTCCCGAGGGAGATGTCCCCCACGGGGCGCGCGGCGCGGGTTGCAAGGGTCCCTCCCGCCGGCGGGCGGCAAGCGCCCAGGCGCCTTGTGGAAGGCCTGGCCGAGCGGGCGGCCGTGTCGCCCTCGCCTCCCGCCAGGCGCACCTGCGGGAGCTGGGCGACCTCCGCCGTCAGCAGGCGCTGGCGACAGCGAGGCCTAAGCCGGCTGAGGCCGGGACGCCTGGAGGGGCTCGGGGCGGCAGGGCAGCGGGCCGGGGCCCCAGCTCTGCGGCCCAGGGCCTCTGGGACGAGAGGCCCGTGCCGGCAGCCCGGCAGGGCCAGGCGCAGGTGCGTGGGGACCGAGGCCCCGCCCAGCGCCGCGGCCCGGGTGCGGTTGCGCTGCGTGCGCCTCGGGGCCTCCCGCTGCGGCTGGGCAGCCCCCGGTGCCAGGTCCCAGGGCCTGTGCTCTGGCCCCAGCTGCGCAGGCCTCCGGACAGCCTGGCCCCGACCCGGCCACCTGCCGCTCTCCACCTGGCTCCTGGGTGAGCGTTTGCAGCCAGCGCGGCCGCCCGCATCCGACAGCCGGCTCGTGGCCGACGCTCCGAGGGAGAGCGGCCGCTGCCGCGCACGGCGCGGCTGTGTGGCCTGAAGGCCGGGCGGCGTGCGGGGCGACCCCCGCCCTCCGGGTGGGCGTGGCTCCTGAGGGCGGGCCCCGGCGGCCGAGGGCAGAGCCAGGCGCGCGCGGCCGGGAGCACGAGGTCTGGACGCGGGGACCCGCTGCGGCGGCCCAGGGCCCAGGGTCCGAGCTCCGGGGGGGGGGGGGGGGGGAGAGGCGTGCGGGGTGAGGTGTGGGTGGGGGGCCGGGGGCCGGGGACCGGAGACAAGCGGGCGCGTGGGCGGCAGGCCGGGCCTGGGGCCGGCCCCGCCTCCTGGGCCGGGGCGGTACCGGCTGAGGGGCGCCGGGTGGGCGGGGTGGCAGGCGCTTCGGGGAGCCCCGGCGCCGGGCGGTGGGGCAGGGCCGGCCGGCCGGCCGGCAGGAGGCGCCGGCGCTCGCGCCTGCGGCGGGTCGCTGCGGGAGAGTCGGGGGCCGGGCAGGCCACGGGGGTGCGCGTGGCGGTGGGGAGTCGGCGGGGCGCCGTCCGGGGACTGAGCCGTCGGGGCGCGCGGGCGGCGCCGTGGGCCCGAGGGCGGGGCCGGGGCCGGGGCCGGTGGCGTGTGGGCAGGCGAGCGGCGGGGCTCCCGGGAGCCAGTGGCGTGCGGGGCAGGTGGGGCCCGAGGCCAGGGGCGGGCCGGAACGGCGGGCGGCAGCGGCGGCGGCGGCGGCGGGCTGAACGGTCGGCCCGGAGGCGGCCGCCCTCAGCCTCCGGGGGCGGGGCGGGGCCGGGCGGGGCGGGAGCGGGAGGCTGGCGGCTGGCGGCTGGCGGCGCGGCGGCGCGCAGCGGGCTCTTGAGGCTGCCGGCGGCGGCAGCCGGCGTCTACGGCCATACCACCCTGAACGCGCCCGATCTCGTCTGATCTCGGAAGCTAAGCAGGGTCGGGCCTGGTTAGTACTTGGATGGGAGACCGCCTGGGAATACCGGGTGCTGTAGGCTTTTGCCACCAGCCTCCCCCTCCCTCTCGCTCGCGCTCCTTTTGCCCGCCCCGAGCCGGGCTCCCCGCAGCCGTCACGGCCAGGAATGCCCGCCCCCGGCCCCCGGCCCCAAGCCGCGCGCGCCCTTTCCTGGCGGCGCAGCCACGCAGGCAGTCACGCAGGCAGCCACTCAGGCGGCGGCCACCCAGCCTTTCCTTGCAGCTCGCAGCCACGCACCAACCCTCACCCGGCTGGGGCTCGCAGGGGCCCGCGCCCACTGCGCCTGCGCCCAAGACCCCAGGCCCGCTACACCTGTCCGCGTCCGGCGGGCCCTGCCCCTGGCCCGTGTCCCGGAACCGTGCACACCCGGCCTGCCCCTTCTCGCCTTCCCCGCCTCGCCTGGCACCACGCCGATGGGCCCCATGCCACAGACTTCCCGTGGCCCCCTGAGCCCAGGGGACAGGCCCCACCCAACCAGCCGCCCACTGCCCCGTGGCCCCTCGGGCAGCGGGAAAGCGGGCGGCGCTCGCTCTCCCTCAGCCAGTGCGGTCGGTACCCCTGTGCCGACCAACGGGACACGGTCCGGAGCCCGCGAAGCAGGCACGCAGGCGCACGCACGCACGCACGGACAGAAGCCCCGCGGGCCCGGGGCCCATCGCTCCTCCCGCACGGGGCTGGTGGCATTCAGAGCCCATGGCGCCTGGACACACCGCCGCCGGCGGCGGAGGCAGACCGGGGGCCACCTGGCTGAGCCCGGGGGCCACCTGGCTGAGCCCGGGGGCCACCTGGCTCGCCCGGGACCCACCTGGCTGAGCCCGGGTCCCACCTGCCTGAGCCGGGCTCTCACCTGGCTGAGCGGGGCTCCCACGTGGCTGAGCCCGGGTCCCGGGCCGGTGCCTTCCCCGCCGGGTCCAGCCCAAGCACCAGCACCCGCCACCCGGGCCCGCTGGGGCCAGAGCTCCCTGCCCTGCCCGGCGGACACTCGCCGGTCCGCTGCCCGGGAGGCCTGTGGCCCGTGCCCCTCTGGCCCCAGCAGCAGTCCGGGGCCTCTTTCCCCCGGGTGGTGGGGGTGGGGGGGGACGGCAGGGCCCGAGGGCCAGGATGTGTGCTCGGGACCCGAGGGCACACGAGGGCACGGCGAGCAGAGGCGCTGGTCCTGGCAGCCCGGCGCCACGTCCAGTTGGGCTAGGGGCTGGGAGACCGAGGCCCAGCGGTCCAGGCCGTCACTGGCGGCGGGCAGGTGTGCCGAGGCCGGGTCTCGCTAGCCGGAGAACTGAAGGAAGCGGCCTCCCGAGGGAGATGTCCCCCACGGGGCGCGCGGCGCGGTTTGCAAGGGTCCCTCCCGCCGGCGGGCGGCAAGCGCCCAGGCGCCTTGTGGAAGGCCTGGCCGAGCGGGCGGCCGTTGTCGCCCTCGCCTCCCGCCAGGCGCACCTGCGGGAGCTGGGCGACCTCCGCCGTCAGCAGGCGCTGGCGACAGCGAGGCCTAGGCCGGCTGAGGCCGGGACGCCTGGAGGGGCTCGGGGCGGCAGGGCAGCGGGCCGGGGCCCCAGCTCTGCGGCCCAGGGCCTCTGGGACGAGAGGCCCGTGCCGGCAGCCCGGCAGGGCCCAGGCGCAGGTGCGTGGGGACCGAGGCCCCGCCCAGCGCCGCGGCCCGGGTGCGGTTGCGCTGCGTGCGCCTCGGGGCCTCCCGCTGCGGCTGGGCAGCCCCCGGTGCCAGGTCCCAGGGCCTGTGCTCTGGCCCCAGCTGCGCAGGCCTCCGGACAGCCTGGCCCCGACCCGGCCACCTGCCGCTCTCCACCTGGCTCCTGGGTGAGCGTTTGCAGCCAGCGCGGCCGCCCGCATCCGACAGCCGGCTCGTGGCCGACGCTCCGAGGGAGAGCGGCCGCTGCCGCGCACGGCGCGGCTGTGTGGCCTGAAGGCCGGGCGGCGTGCGGGGCGACCCCCGCCCTCCGGGTGGGCGTGGCTCCTGGGGGCGGGCCCCGGCGGCCGAGGGCAGAGCCAGGCGCGCGCGGCCGGGAGCACGAGGTCTGGACGCGGGGACCCGCTGCGGCGGCCCAGGGCCCAGGGTCCGAGCTCCGGGGGGGGGGGGGGGGAGAGGCGTGCGGGGTGAGGGTGTGGGTGGGGGGCCGGGGGCCGGGGACCGGAGACAAGCGGGCGCGTGGGCGGCAGGCCGGGCCTGGGGCCGGCCCCGCCTCCTGGGCCGGGGCGGTACCGGCTGAGGGGCGCCGGGTGGGCGGGGTGGCAGGCGCTTCGGGGAGCCCCGGCGCCGGGCGGTGGGGCAGGGCCGGCCGGCCGGCCGGCAGGAGGCGCCGGCGCTCGCGCCTGCGGCGGGTCGCTGCGGGAGAGTCGGGGGCCGGGCAGGCCACGGGGGTGCGCGTGGCGGTGGGGAGTCGGCGGGGCGCCGTCCGGGGACTGAGCCGTCGGGGGCGCGCGGGCGGCGCCGTGGGCCCGAGGGCGGGGCCGGGGCCGGTGGCGTGTGGGCAGGCGAGCGGCGGGGCTCCCGGGAGCCAGTGGCGTGCGGGGCAGGTGGGGCCCGAGGCCAGGGGCGGGCCGGAACGGCGGGCGGCAGCGGCGGCGGCGGCGGCGGGCTGAACGGTCGGCCCGGAGGCGGCCGCCCTCAGCCTCCGGGGGCGGGGCGGGGCCGGGCGGGGCGGGAGCGGGAGGCTGGCGGCTGGCGGCTGGCGGCGCGGCGGCGCGCAGCGGGCTCTTGAGGCTGCCGGCGGCGGCAGCCGGCGTCTACGGCCATACCACCCTGAACGCGCCCGATCTCGTCTGATCTCGGAAGCTAAGCAGGGTCGGGCCTGGTTAGTACTTGGATGGGAGACCGCCTGGGAATACCGGGTGCTGTAGGCTTTTGCCACCAGCCTCCCCCTCCCTCTCGCTCGCGCTCCTTTTGCCCGCCCCGAGCCGGGCTCCCCGCAGCCGTCACGGCCAGGAATGCCCGCCCCCGGCCCCCGGCCCCAAGCCGCGCGCGCCCTTTCCTGGCGGCGCAGCCACGCAGGCAGTCACGCAGGCAGCCACTCAGGCGGCGGCCACCCAGCCTTTCCTTGCAGCTCGCAGCCACGCACCAACCCTCACCCGGCTGGGGCTCGCAGGGGCCCGCGCCCACTGCGCCTGCGCCCAAGACCCCAGGCCCGCTACACCTGTCCGCGTCCGGCGGGCCCTGCCCCTGGCCCGTGTCCCGGAACCGTGCACACCCGGCCTGCCCCTTCTCGCCTTCCCCGCCTCGCCTGGCACCACGCCGATGGGCCCCATGCCACAGACTTCCCGTGGCCCCCTGAGCCCAGGGGACAGGCCCCACCCAACCAGCCGCCCACTGCCCCGTGGCCCCTCGGGCAGCGGGAAAGCGGGCGGCGCTCGCTCTCCCTCAGCCAGTGCGGTCGGTACCCCTGTGCCGACCAACGGGACACGGTCCGGAGCCCGCGAAGCAGGCACGCAGGCGCACGCACGCACGCACGGACAGAAGCCCCGCGGGCCCGGGGCCCATCGCTCCTCCCGCACGGGGCTGGTGGCATTCAGAGCCCATGGCGCCTGGACACACCGCCGCCGGCGGCGGAGGCAGACCGGGGGCCACCTGGCTGAGCCCGGGGGCCACCTGGCTGAGCCCGGGGGCCACCTGGCTCGCCCGGGACCCACCTGGCTGAGCCCGGGTCCCACCTGCCTGAGCCGGGCTCTCACCTGGCTGAGCGGGGCTCCCACGTGGCTGAGCCCGGGTCCCGGGCCGGTGCCTTCCCCGCCGGGTCCAGCCCAAGCACCAGCACCCGCCACCCGGGCCCGCTGGGGCCAGAGCTCCCTGCCCTGCCCGGCGGACACTCGCCGGTCCGCTGCCCGGGAGGCCTGTGGCCCGTGCCCCTCTGGCCCCAGCAGCAGTCCGAGGCCTCTATCCCCCGGGGGGACGGCAGGGCCCGAGGGCCAGGATGTGTGCTCGGGACCCGAGGGCACACGAGGGCACGGCGAGCAGAGGCGCTGGTCCTGGCAGCCCGGCGCCACGTCCAGTTGGGCTAGGGGCTGGGAGACCGAGGCCCAGCGGTCCAGGCCGTCACTGGCGGCGGGCAGGTGTGCCGAGGCCGGGTCTCGCTAGCCGGAGAACTGAAGGAAGCGGCCTCCCGAGGGAGATGTCCCCCACGGGGCGCGCGGCGCGGGTTGCAAGGGTCCCTCCCGCCGGCGGGCGGCAAGCGCCCAGGCGCCTTGTGGAAGGCCTGGCCGAGCGGTGCGGCCGTGTCGCCCTCGCCTCCCGCCAGGCGCACCTGCGGGAGCTGGGCGACCTCCGCCGTCAGCAGGCGCTGGCGACAGCGAGGCCTAAGCCGGCTGAGGCCGGGACGCCTGGAGGGGCTCGGGGCGGCAGGGCAGCGGGCCGGGGCCCCAGCTCTGCGGCCCAGGGCCTCTGGGACGAGAGGCCCGTGCCGGCAGCCCGGCAGGGCCCAGGCGCAGGTGCGTGGGGACCGAGGCCCCGCCCAGCGCCGCGGCCCGGGTGCGGTTGCGCTGCGTGCGCCTCGGGGCCTCCCGCTGCGGCTGGGCAGCCCCCGGTGCCAGGTCCCAGGGCCTGTGCTCTGGCCCCAGCTGCGCAGGCCTCCGGACAGCCTGGCCCCGACCCGGCCACCTGCCGCTCTCCACCTGGCTCCTGGGTGAGCGTTTGCAGCCAGCGCGGCCGCCCGCATCCGACAGCCGGCTCGTGGCCGACGCTCCGAGGGAGAGCGGCCGCTGCCGCGCACGGCGCGGCTGTGTGGCCTGAAGGCCGGGCGGCGTGCGGGCAGACCCCCGCCCTCCGGGTGGGCGTGGCTCCTGAGGGCGGGCCCCGGCGGCCGAGGGCAGAGCCAGGCGCGCGCGGCCGGGAGCACGAGGTCTGGACGCGGGGACCCGCTGCGGCGGCCCAGGGCCCAGGGTCCGAGCTCCGGGGGGGGGGGGGGAGAGGCGTGCGGGGTGAGGGTGTGGGTGGGGGGCCGGGGGCCGGGGACCGGAGACAAGCGGGCGCGTGGGCGGCAGGCCGGGCCTGGGGCCGGCCCCGCCTCCTGGGCCGGGGCGGTACCGGCTGAGGGGCGCCGGGTGGGCGGGGTGGCAGGCGCTTCGGGGAGCCCCGGCGCCGGGCGGTGGGGCAGGGCCGGCCGGCCGGCCGGCAGGAGGCGCCGGCGCTCGCGCCTGCGGCGGGTCGCTGCGGGAGAGTCGGGGGCCGGGCAGGCCACGGGGGTGCGCGTGGCGGTGGGGAGTCGGCGGGGGCGCCGTCCGGGGACTGAGCCGTCGGGGGCGCGCGGGCCGCGCCGTGGGCCCGAGGGCGGGGCCGGGGCCGGTGGCGTGTGGGCAGGCGAGCGGCGGGGCTCCCGGGAGCCAGTGGCGTGCGGGGCAGGTGGGGCCCGAGGCCAGGGGCGGGCCGGAACGGCGGGCGGCAGCGGCGGCGGCGGCGGCGGGCTGAACGGTCGGCCCGGAGGCGGCCGCCCTCAGCCTCCGGGGGCGGGGCGGGGCCGGGCGGGGCGGGAGCGGGAGGCTGGCGGCTGGCGGCTGGCGGCGCGGCGGCGCGCAGCGGGCTCTTGAGGCTGCCGGCGGCGGCAGCCGGCGTCTACGGCCATACCACCCTGAACGCGCCCGATCTCGTCTGATCTCGGAAGCTAAGCAGGGTCGGGCCTGGTTAGTACTTGGATGGGAGACCGCCTGGGAATACCGGGTGCTGTAGGCTTTTGCCACCAGCCTCCCCCTCCCTCTCGCTCGCGCTCCTTTTGCCCGCCCCGAGCCGGGCTCCCCGCAGCCGTCACGGCCAGGAATGCCCGCCCCCGGCCCCCGGCCCCAAGCCGCGCGCGCCCTTTCCTGGCGGCGCAGCCACGCAGGCAGTCACGCAGGCAGCCACTCAGGCGGCGGCCACCCAGCCTTTCCTTGCAGCTCGCAGCCACGCACCAACCCTCACCCGGCTGGGGCTCGCAGGGGCCCGCGCCCACTGCGCCTGCGCCCAAGACCCCAGGCCCGCTACACCTGTCCGCGTCCGGCGGGCCCTGCCCCTGGCCCGTGTCCCGGAACCGTGCACACCCGGCCTGCCCCTTCTCGCCTTCCCGCCTCGCCTGGCACCACGCCGATGGGCCCCATGCCACAGACTTCCCGTGGCCCCCTGAGCCCAGGGGACAGGCCCCACCCAACCAGCCGCCCACTGCCCCGTGGCCCCTCGGGCAGCGGGAAAGCGGGCGGCGCTCGCTCTCCCTCAGCCAGTGCGGTCGGTACCCCTGTGCCGACCAACGGGACACGGTCCGGAGCCCGCGAAGCAGGCACGCAGGCGCACGCACGCACGCACGGACAGAAGCCCCCGCGGGCCCGGGGCCCATCGCTCCTCCCGCACGGGGCTGGTGGCATTCAGAGCCCATGGCGCCTGGACACACCGCCGCCGGCAGCGGAGGCAGACCGGGGGCCACCTGGCTGAGCCCGGGGGCCACCTGGCTGAGCCCGGGGGCCACCTGGCTCGCCCGGGACCCACCTGGCTGAGCCCGGGTCCCACCTGCCTGAGCCGGGCTCTCACCTGGCTGAGCGGGGCTCCCACGTGGCTGAGCCCGGGTCCCGGGCCGGTGCCTTCCCCGCCGGGTCCAGCCCAAGCACCAGCACCCGCCACCCGGGCCCGCTGGGGCCAGAGCTCCCTGCCCTGCCCGGCGGACACTCGCCGGTCCGCTGCCCGGGAGGCCTGTGGCCCGTGCCCCTCTGGCCCCAGCAGCAGTCCGGGGCCTCTATCCCCCGGGGGGACGGCAGGGCCCGAGGGCCAGGATGTGTGCTCGGGACCCGAGGGCACACGAGGGCACGGCGAGCAGAGGCGCTGGTCCTGGCAGCCCGGCGCCACGTCCAGTTGGGCTAGGGGCTGGGAGACCGAGGCCCAGCGGTCCAGGCCGTCACTGGCGGCGGGCAGGTGTGCCGAGGCCGGGTCTCGCTAGCCGGAGAACTGAAGGAAGCGGCCTCCCGAGGGAGATGTCCCCCACGGGGCGCGCGGCGCGGGTTGCAAGGGTCCCTCCCGCCGGCGGGCGGCAAGCGCCCAGGCGCCTTGTGGAAGGCCTGGCCGAGCGGGCGGCCGTGTCGCCCTCGCCTCCCGCCAGGCGCACCTGCGGGAGCTGGGCGACCTCCGCCGTCAGCAGGCGCTGGCGACAGCGAGGCCTAGGCCGGCTGAGGCCGGGACGCCTGGAGGGGCTCGGGGCGCAGGGCAGCGGGCCGGGGCCCCAGCTCTGCGGCCCAGGGCCTCTGGGACGAGAGGCCCGTGCCGGCAGCCCGGCAGGGCCCAGGCGCAGGTGCGTGGGGACCGAGGCCCCGCCCAGCGCCGCGGCCCGGGTGCGGTTGCGCTGCGTGCGCCTCGGGGCCTCCCGCTGCGGCTGGGCAGCCCCCGGTGCCAGGTCCCAGGGCCTGTGCTCTGGCCCCAGCTGCGCAGGCCTCCGGACAGCCTGGCCCCGACCCGGCCACCTGCCGCTCTCCACCTGGCTCCTGGGTGAGCGTTTGCAGCCAGCGCGGCCGCCCGCATCCGACAGCCGGCTCGTGGCCGACGCTCCGAGGGAGAGCGGCCGCTGCCGCGCACGGCGCGGCTGTGTGGCCTGAAGGCCGGGCGGCGTGCGGGGCGACCCCCGCCCTCCGGGTGGGCGTGGCTCCTGGGGGCGGGCCCCGGCGGCCGAGGGCAGAGCCAGGCGCGCGCGGCCGGGAGCACGAGGTCTGGACGCGGGGACCCGCTGCGGCGGCCCAGGGCCCAGGGTCCGAGCTCCGGGGGGGGGGGGGGGGGAGAGGCGTGCGGGGTGAGGGTGTGGGTGGGGGGCCGGGGGCCGGGGACCGGAGACAAGCGGGCGCGTGGGCGGCAGGCCGGGCCTGGGGCCGGCCCCGCCTCCTGGGCCGGGGCGGGTACCGGCTGAGGGGCGCCGGGTGGGCGGGGTGGCAGGCGCTTCGGGGAGCCCCGGCGCCGGGCGGTGGGGCAGGGCCGGCCGGCCGGCCGGCAGGAGGCGCCGGCGCTCGCGCCTGCGGCGGGTCGCTGCGGGAGAGTCGGGGGCCGGGCAGGCCACGGGGGTGCGCGTGGCGGTGGGGAGTCGGCGGGGCGCCGTCCGGGGACTGAGCCGTCGGGGGCGCGCGGGCGGCGCCGTGGGGCCCGAGGGCGGGGCCGGGGCCGGTGGCGTGTGGGCAGGCGAGCGGCGGGGCTCCCGGGAGCCAGTGGCGTGCGGGGCAGGTGGGGCCCGAGGCCAGGGGCGGGCCGGAACGGCGGGCGGCAGCGGCGGCGGCGGCGGCGGGCTGAACGGTCGGCCGGAGGCGGCCGCCCTCAGCCTCCGGGGGCGGGGCGGGCCGGGCGGGGCGGGAGCGGGAGGCTGGCGGCTGGCGGCTGGCGGCGCGGCGGCGCGCAGCGGGCTCTTGAGGCTGCCGGCGGCGGCAGCCGGCGTCTACGGCCATACCACCCTGAACGCGCCCGATCTCGTCTGATCTCGGAAGCTAAGCAGGGTCGGGCCTGGTTAGTACTTGAGGATGGGAGACCGCCTGGGAATACCGGGTGCTGTAGGCTTTTGCCACCAGCCTCCCCCTCCCTCTCGCTCGCGCTCCTTTTGCCCGCCCCGAGCCGGGCTCCCCGCAGCCGTCACGGCCAGGAATGCCCGCCCCCGGCCCCCGGCCCCAAGCCGCGCGCGCCCTTTCCTGGCGGCGCAGCCACGCAGGCAGTCACGCAGGCAGCCACTCAGGCGGCGGCCACCCAGCCTTTCCTTGCAGCTCGCAGCCACGCACCAACCCTCACCCGGCTGGGGCTCGCAGGGGCCCGCGCCCACTGCGCCTGCGCCCAAGACCCCAGGCCCGCTACACCTGTCCGCGTCCGGCGGGCCCTGCCCCTGGCCCGTGTCCCGGAACCGTGCACACCCGGCCTGCCCCTTCTCGCCTTCCCCGCCTCGCCTGGCACCACGCCGATGGGCCCCATGCCACAGACTTCCCGTGGCCCCCTGAGCCCAGGGGACAGGCCCCACCCAACCAGCCGCCCACTGCCCCGTGGCCCCTCGGGCAGCGGGAAAGCGGGCGGCGCTCGCTCTCCCTCAGCCAGTGCGGTCGGTACCCCCTGTGCCGACCAACGGGACACGGTCCGGAGCCCGCGAAGCAGGCACGCAGGCGCACGCACGCACGCACGGACAGAAGCCCCGCGGGCCCGGGGCCCATCGCTCCTCCCGCACGGGGCTGGTGGCATTCAGAGCCCATGGCGCCTGGACACACCGCCGCCGGCAGCGGAGGCAGACCGGGGGCCACCTGGCTGAGCCCGGGGGCCACCTGGCTGAGCCCGGGGGCCACCTGGCTCGCCCGGGACCCACCTGGCTGAGCCCGGGTCCCACCTGCCTGAGCCGGGCTCTCACCTGGCTGAGCGGGGCTCCCACGTGGCTGAGCCCGGGTCCCGGGCCGGTGCCTTCCCCGCCGGGTCCAGCCCAAGCACCAGCACCCGCCACCCGGGCCCGCTGGGGCCAGAGCTCCCTGCCCTGCCCGGCGGACACTCGCCGGTCCGCTGCCCGGGAGGCCTGTGGCCCGTGCCCCTCTGGCCCCAGCAGCAGTCCGGGGCCTCTATCCCCCGGGGGGACGGCAGGGCCCGAGGGCCAGGATGTGTGCTCGGGACCCGAGGGCACACGAGGGCACGGCGAGCAGAGGCGCTGGTCCTGGCAGCCCGGCGCCACGTCCAGTTGGGCTAGGGGCTGGGAGACCGAGGCCCAGCGGTCCAGGCCGTCACTGGCGGCGGGCAGGTGTGCCGAGGCCGGGTCTCGCTAGCCGGAGAACTGAAGGAAGCGGCCTCCCGAGGGAGATGTCCCCCACGGGGCGCGCGGCGCGGGTTGCAAGGGTCCCTCCCGCCGGCGGGCGGCAAGCGCCCAGGCGCCTTGTGGAAGGCCTGGCCGAGCGGGCGGCCGTGTCGCCCTCGCCTCCCGCCAGGCGCACCTGCGGGAGCTGGGCGACCTCCGCCGTCAGCAGGCGCTGGCGACAGCGAGGCCTAGGCCGGCTGAGGCCGGGACGCCTGGAGGGGCTCGGGGCGGCAGGGCAGCGGGCCGGGGCCCCAGCTCTGCGGCCCAGGGCCTCTGGGACGAGAGGCCCGTGCCGGCAGCCCGGCAGGGCCCAGGCGCAGGTGCGTGGGGACCGAGGCCCCGCCCAGCGCCGCGGCCCGGGTGCGGTTGCGCTGCGTGCGCCTCGGGGCCTCCCGCTGCGGCTGGGCAGCCCCCGGTGCCAGGTCCCAGGGCCTGTGCTCTGGCCCCAGCTGCGCAGGCCTCCGGACAGCCTGGCCCCGACCCGGCCACCTGCCGCTCTCCACCTGGCTCCTGGGTGAGCGTTTGCAGCCAGCGCGGCCGCCCGCATCCGACAGCCGGCTCGTGGCCGACGCTCCGAGGGAGAGCGGCCGCTGCCGCGCACGGCGCGGCTGTGTGGCCTGAAGGCCGGGCGGCGTGCGGGGCGACCCCCGCCCTCCGGGTGGGCGTGGCTCCTGGGGGCGGGCCCCGGCGGCCGAGGGCAGAGCCAGGCGCGCGCGGCCGGGAGCACGAGGTCTGGACGCGGGGACCCGCTGCGGCGGCCCAGGGCCCAGGGTCCGAGCTCCGGGGGGGGGGGGGGGGGAGAGGCGTGCGGGGTGAGGGTGTGGGTGGGGGGCCGGGGGCCGGGGACCGGAGACAAGCGGGCGCGTGGGCGGCAGGCCGGGCCTGGGGCCGGCCCCGCCTCCTGGGCCGGGGCGGTACCGGCTGAGGGGCGCCGGGTGGGCGGGGTGGCAGGCGCTTCGGGGAGCCCCGGCGCCGGGCGGTGGGGCAGGGCCGGCCGGCCGGCCGGCAGGAGGCGCCGGCGCTCGCGCCTGCGGCGGGTCGCTGCGGGAGAGTCGGGGGCCGGGCAGGCCACGGGGGTGCGCGTGGCGGTGGGGAGTCGGCGGGGCGCCGTCCGGGGACTGAGCCGTCGGGGGCGCGCGGGCGGCGCCGTGGGCCCGAGGGCGGGGCCGGGGCCGGTGGCGTGTGGGCAGGCGAGCGGCGGGGCTCCCGGGAGCCAGTGGCGTGCGGGGCAGGTGGGGCCCGAGGCCAGGGGCGGGCCGGAACGGCGGGCGGCAGCGGCGGCGGCGGCGGCGGGCTGAACGGTCGGCCCGGAGGCGGCCGCCCTCAGCCTCCGGGGGCGGGGCGGGGCCGGGCGGGGCGGGAGCGGGAGGCTGGCGGCTGGCGGCTGGCGGCGCGGCGGCGCGCAGCGGGCTCTTGAGGCTGCCGGCGGCGGCAGCCGGCGTCTACGGCCATACCACCCTGAACGCGCCCGATCTCGTCTGATCTCGGAAGCTAAGCAGGGTCGGGCCTGGTTAGTACTTGGATGGGAGACCGCCTGGGAATACCGGGTGCTGTAGGCTTTTGCCACCAGCCTCCCCCTCCCTCTCGCTCGCGCTCCTTTTGCCCGCCCCGAGCCGGGCTCCCCGCAGCCGTCACGGCCAGGAATGCCCGCCCCCGGCCCCCGGCCCCAAGCCGCGCGCGCCCTTTCCTGGCGGCGCAGCCACGCAGGCAGTCACGCAGGCAGCCACTCAGGCGGCGGCCACCCAGCCTTTCCTTGCAGCTCGCAGCCACGCACCAACCCTCACCCGGCTGGGGCTCGCAGGGGCCCGCGCCCACTGCGCCTGCGCCCAAGACCCCAGGCCCGCTACACCTGTCCGCGTCCGGCGGGCCCTGCCCCTGGCCCGTGTCCCGGAACCGTGCACACCCGGCCTGCCCCTTCTCGCCTTCCCCGCCTCGCCTGGCACCACGCCGATGGGCCCCATGCCACAGACTTCCCGTGGCCCCCTGAGCCCAGGGGACAGGCCCCACCCAACCAGCCGCCCACTGCCCCGTGGCCCCTCGGGCAGCGGGAAAGCGGGCGGCGCTCGCTCTCCCTCAGCCAGTGCGGTCGGTACCCCTGTGCCGACCAACGGGACACGGTCCGGAGCCCGCGAAGCAGGCACGCAGGCGCACGCACGCACGCACGGACAGAAGCCCCGCGGGCCCGGGGCCCATCGCTCCTCCCGCACGGGGCTGGTGGCATTCAGAGCCCATGGCGCCTGGACACACCGCCGCCGGCGGCGGAGGCAGACCGGGGGCCACCTGGCTGAGCCCGGGGGCCACCTGGCTGAGCCCGGGGGCCACCTGGCTCGCCCGGGACCCACCTGGCTGAGCCCGGGTCCCACCTGCCTGAGCCGGGCTCTCACCTGGCTGAGCGGGGCTCCCACGTGGCTGAGCCCGGGTCCCGGGCCGGTGCCTTCCCCGCCGGGTCCAGCCCAAGCACCAGCACCCGCCACCCGGGCCCGCTGGGGCCAGAGCTCCCTGCCCTGCCCGGCGGACACTCGCCGGTCCGCTGCCCGGGAGGCCTGTGGCCCGTGCCCCTCTGGCCCCAGCAGCAGTCCGGGGCCTCTATCCCCCGGGGGGACGGCAGGGCCCGAGGGCCAGGATGTGTGCTCGGGACCCGAGGGCACACGAGGGCACGGCGAGCAGAGGCGCTGGTCCTGGCAGCCCGGCGCCACGTCCAGTTGGGCTAGGGGCTGGGAGACCGAGGCCCAGCGGTCCAGGCCGTCACTGGCGGCGGGCAGGTGTGCCGAGGCCGGGTCTCGCTAGCCGGAGAACTGAAGGAAGCGGCCTCCCGAGGGAGATGTCCCCCAAGGGGCGCGCGGCGCGGGTTGCAAGGGTCCCTCCCGCCGGCGGGCGGCAAGCGCCCAGGCGCCTTGTGGAAGGCCTGGCCGAGCGGGCGGCCGTGTCGCCCTCGCCTCCCGCCAGGCGCACCTGCGGGAGCTGGGCGACCTCCGCCGTCAGCAGGCGCTGGCGACAGCGAGGCCTAGGCCGGCTGAGGCCGGGACGCCTGGAGGGGCTCGGGGCGGCAGGGCAGCGGGCCGGGGCCCCAGCTCTGCGGCCCAGGGCCTCTGGGACGAGAGGCCCGTGCCGGCAGCCCGGCAGGGCCCAGGCGCAGGTGCGTGGGGACCGAGGCCCCGCCCAGCGCCGCGGCCCGGGTGCGGTTGCGCTGCGTGCGCCTCGGGGCCTCCCGCTGCGGCTGGGCAGCCCCCGGTGCCAGGTCCCAGGGCCTGTGCTCTGGCCCCAGCTGCGCAGGCCTCCGGACAGCCTGGCCCCGACCCGGCCACCTGCCGCTCTCCACCTGGCTCCTGGGTGAGCGTTTGCAGCCAGCGCGGCCGCCCGCATCCGACAGGCGGCTCGTGGCCGACGCTCCGAGGGAGAGCGGCCGCTGCCGCGCACGGCGCGGCTGTGTGGCCTGAAGGCCGGGCGGCGTGCGGGGCGACCCCCGCCCTCCGGGTGGGCGTGGCTCCTGGGGGCGGGCCCCGGCGGCCGAGGGCAGAGCCCGGCGCGCGCGGCCGGGAGCACGAGGTCTGGACGCGGGGACCCGCTGCGGCGGCCCAGGGCCCAGGGTCCGAGCTCCGAGGGGGGGGTGGGGGAGAGGCGTGCGGGGTGAGGGTGTGGGTGGGGGGCCGGGGGCCGGGGACCGGAGACAAGCGGGCGCGTGGGCGGCAGGCCGGGCCTGGGGCCGGCCCCGCCTCCTGGGCCGGGGCGGTACCGGCTGAGGGGCGCCGGGTGGGCGGGGTGGCAGGCGCTTCGGGGAGCCCCGGCGCCGGGCGGTGAGGCAGGGCCGGCCGGCCGGGCGGCCGGCAGGAGGCGCCGGCGCTCGCGCCTGCGCCGGGTCGCTGCGGGAGAGTCGGGGGCCGGCCGGCCGGCCGGGCAGGCCACGGGGGTGCGCGTGGCGGTGGGGAGTCGGCGGGGCGCCGTCCGGGGACTGAGCCGTCGGGGGCGCGCGGGCCGCGCCGTGGGCCCGAGGGCGGGGCCGGGGCCGGTGGCGTGTGGGCAGGCGAGCGGCGGGGCTCCCGGGAGCCAGTGGCGTGCGGGGCAGGTGGGGCCCGAGGCCAGGGGCGGGCCGGAACGGCGGGCGGCGGCGGCGGCGGCGGCGGCGGCGGCGGCGGCGGCGGCGGGCTGAACGGTCGGCCCGGAGGCGGCCGCCCTCAGCCTCCGGGGGCGGGGCGGGGCGGGGCCGGGCGGGGCGGGAGCGGGAGGCTGGCGGCTGGCGGCTGGCGGCGCGGCGGCGCGCAGCGGGCTCTTGATGCTGCCGGCGGCGGCAGCCGGCGTCTACGGCCATACCACCCTGAACGCGCCCGATCTCGTCTGATCTCGGAAGCTAAGCAGGGTCGGGCCTGGTTAGTACTTGGATGGGAGACCGCCTGGGAATACCGGGTGCTGTAGGCTTTTGCCACCAGCCTCCCCCTCCCTCTCGCTCGCGCTCCTTTTGCCCGCCCCGAGCCGGGCTCCCCGCAGCCGTCACGGCCAGGAATGCCCGCCCCCGGCCCCCGGCCCCAAGCCGCCCGCGCCCTTTCCTGGCGGCGCAGCCACGCAGGCAGTCACGCAGGCAGCCACTCAGGCGGCGGCCACCCAGCCTTTCCTTGCAGCTCGCAGCCACGCACCAACCCTCACCCGGCTGGGGCTCGCAGGGGCCCGCGCCCACTGCGCCTGGGCCCAAGACCCCAGGCCCGCTACACCTGTCCGCGTCCGGCGGGCCCTGCCCCTGGCCCGTGTCCCGGAACCGTGCACACCCGGCCTGCCCCTTCTCGCCTTCCCCGCCTCGCCTGGCACCACGCCGATGGGCCCCATGCCACAGACTTCCCGTGGCCCCCTGAGCCCAGGGGACAGGCCCCACCCAACCAGCCGCCCACTGCCCCGTGGCCCCTCGGGCAGCGGGAAAGCGGGCGGCGCTCGCTCTCCCTCAGCCAGTGCGGTCGGTACCCCTGTGCCGACCAACGGGACACGGTCCGGAGCCCGCGAAGCAGGCACGCAGGCGCACGCACGCACGCACGCACGCACGGACAGAAGCCCCGCGGGCCCGGGGCCCATCGCTCCTCCCGCACGGGGCTGGTGGCATTCAGAGCCCATGGCGCCTGGACACACCGCCGCCGGCGGCGGAGGCAGACCGGGGGCCACCTGGCTGAGCCCGGGGGCCACCTGGCTGAGCCCGGGGGCCACCTGGCTGAGCCCGGGACCCACCTGGCTGAGCCCGGGTCCCACCTGCCTGAGCCGGGCTCTCACCTGGCTGAGCGGGGCTCCCACGTGGCTGAGCCCGGGTCCCGGGCCGGTGCCTTCCCCGCCGGGTCCAGCCCAAGCACCAGCACCCGCCACCCGGGCCCGCTGGGGCCAGAGCTCCCTGCCCTGCCCGGCGGACACTCGCCGGTCCGCTGCCCGGGAGGCCTCTGGCCCGTGCCCCTCTGGCCCCAGCAGCAGTCCGGGGCCTCTTTCCCCCGGGGGGTGGGGGTGGGGGGGGACGGCAGGGCCCGAGGCCCAGGATGTGTGCTCGGGACCCGAGGGCACACGAGGGCACGGCGAGCAGAGGCGCTGGTCCTGGCAGCCCGGCGCCACGTCCAGTTGGGCTAGGGGCTGGGAGACCGAGGCCCAGCGGTCCAGGCCGTCACTGGCGGCGGGCAGGTGTGCCGAGGCCGGGTCTCGCTAGCCGGAGAACTGAAGGAAGCGGCCTCCCGAGGGAGATGTCCCCCACGGGGCGCGCGGCGCGGGTTGCAAGGGTCCCTCCCGCCGGCGGGCGGCAAGCGCCCAGGCGCCTTGTGGAAGGCCTGGCCGAGCGGGCGGCCGTGTCGCCCTCGCCTCCCGCCAGGCGCACCTGCGGGAGCTGGGCGACCTCCGCCGTCAGCAGGCGCTGGCGACAGCGAGGCCTAGGCCGGCTGAGGCCGGGACGCCTGGAGGGGCTCGGGGCGGCAGGGCAGCGGGCCGGGGCCCCAGCTCTGCGGCCCAGGGCCTCTGGGACGAGAGGCCCGTGCCGGCAGCCCGGCAGGGCCCAGGCGCAGGTGCGTGGGGACCGAGGCCCCGCCCAGCGCCGCGGCCCGGGTGCGGTTGCGCTGCGTGCGCCTCGGGGCCTCCCGCTGCGGCTGGGCAGCCCCCGGTGCCAGGTCCCAGGGCCTGTGCTCTGGCCCCAGCTGCGCAGGCCTCCGGACAGCCTGGCCCCGACCCGGCCACCTGCCGCTCTCCACCTGGCTCCTGGGTGAGCGTTTGCAGCCAGCGCGGCCGCCCGCATCCGACAGGCGGCTCGTGGCCGACGCTCCGAGGGAGAGCGGCCGCTGCCGCGCACGGCGCGGCTGTGTGGCCTGAAGGCCGGGCGGCGTGCGGGGCGACCCCCGCCCTCCGGGTGGGCGTGGCTCCTGGGGGCGGGCCCCGGCGGCCGAGGGCAGAGCCCGGCGCGCGCGGCCGGGAGCACGAGGTCTGGACGCGGGGACCCGCTGCGGCGGCCCAGGGCCCAGGGTCCGAGCTCCGAGGGGGGGGTGGGGGAGAGGCGTGCGGGGTGAGGGTGTGGGTGGGGGGCCGGGGGCCGGGGACCGGAGACAAGCGGGCGCGTGGGCGGCAGGCCGGGCCTGGGGCCGGCCCCGCCTCCTGGGCCGGGGCGGGTACCGGCTGAGGGGCGCCGGGTGGGCGGGGTGGCAGGCGCTTCGGGGAGCCCCGGCGCCGGGCGGTGAGGCAGGGCCGGCCGGCCGGGCGGCCGGCAGGAGGCGCCGGCGCTCGCGCCTGCGCCGGGTCGCTGCGGGAGAGTCGGGGGCCGGCCGGCCGGCCGGGCAGGCCACGGGGGTGCGCGTGGCGGTGGGGAGTCGGCGGGGCGCCGTCCGGGGACTGAGCCGTCGGGGGCGCGCGGGCCGCGCCGTGGGCCCGAGGGCGGGGCCGGGGCCGGTGGCGTGTGGGCAGGCGAGCGGCGGGGCTCCCGGGAGCCAGTGGCGTGCGGGGCAGGTGGGGCCCGAGGCCAGGGGCGGGCCGGAACGGCTGGCGGCGGCGGCGGCGGGCTGAACGGTCGGCCCGGAGGCGGCCGCCCTCAGCCTCCGGGGGCGGGGCGGGGCCGGGCGGGGCGGGAGCGGGAGGCTGGCGGCTGGCGGCTGGCGGCGCGGCGGCGCGCAGCGGGCTCTTGAGGCTGCCGGCGGCGGCAGCCGGCGTCTACGGCCATACCACCCTGAACGCGCCCGATCTCGTCTGATCTCGGAAGCTAAGCAGGGTCGGGCCTGGTTAGTACTTGGATGGGAGACCGCCTGGGAATACCGGGTGCTGTAGGCTTTTGCCACCAGCCTCCCCCTCCCTCTCGCTCGCGCTCCTTTTGCCCGCCCCGAGCCGGGCTCCCCGCAGCCGTCACGGCCAGGAATGCCCGCCCCCGGCCCCCGGCCCCAAGCCGCGCGCGCCCTTTCCTGGCGGCGCAGCCACGCAGGCAGTCACGCAGGCAGCCACTCAGGCGGCGGCCACCCAGCCTTTCCGTGCAGCTCGCAGCCACGCACCAACCCTCACCCGGCTGGGGCTCGCAGGGGCCCGCGCCCACTGCGCCTGGGCCCAAGACCCCAGGCCCGCTACACCTGTCCGCGTCCGGCGGGCCCTGCCCCTGGCCCGTGTCCCGGAACCGTGCACACCCGGCCTGCCCCTTCTCGCCTTCCCCGCCTCGCCTGGCACCACGCCGATGGGCCCCATGCCACAGACTTCCCGTGGCCCCCTGAGCCCAGGGGAAAGGCCCCACCCAACCAGCCGCCCACTGCCCCGTGGCCCCTCGGGCAGCGGGAAAGCGGGCGGCGCTCGCTCTCCCTCAGCCAGTGCGGTCGGTACCCCTGTGCCGACCAACGGGACACGGTCCGGAGCCCGCGAAGCAGGCACGCAGGCGCACGCACGCACGCACGCACGCACGCACGGACAGAAGCCCCGCGGGCCCGGGGCCCATCGCTCCTCCCGCACGGGGCTGGTGGCATTCAGAGCCCATGGCGCCTGGACACACCGCCGCCGGCGGCGGAGGCAGACCGGGGGCCACCTGGCTGAGCCCGGGGGCCACCTGGCTGAGCCCGGGACCCACCTGGCTGAGCCCGGGTCCCACCTGCCTGAGCCGGGCTCTCACCTGGCTGAGCGGGGCTCCCACGTGGCTGAGCCCGGGTCCCGGGCCGGTGCCTTCCCCGCCGGGTCCAGCCCAAGCACCAGCACCCGCCACCCGGGCCCGCTGGGGCCAGAGCTCCCTGCCCTGCCCGGCGGACACTCGCCGGTCCGCTGCCCGGGAGGCCTGTGGCCCGTGCCCCTCTGGCCCCAGCAGCAGTCCGGGGCCTCTATCCCCCGGGGGGACGGCAGGGCCCGAGGGCCAGGATGTGTGCTCGGGACCCGAGGGCACACGAGGGCACGGCGAGCAGAGGCGCTGGTCCTGGCAGCCCGGCGCCACGTCCAGTTGGGCTAGGGGCTGGGAGACCGAGGCCCAGCGGTCCAGGCCGTCACTGGCGGCGGGCAGGTGTGCCGAGGCCGGGTCTCGCTAGCCGGAGAACTGAAGGAAGCGGCCTCCCGAGGGAGATGTCCCCCACGGGGCGCGCGGCGCGGGTTGCAAGGGTCCCTCCCGCCGGCGGGCGGCAAGCGCCCAGGCGCCTTGTGGAAGGCCTGGCCGAGCGGGCGGCCGTGTCGCCCTCGCCTCCCGCCAGGCGCACCTGCGGGAGCTGGGCGACCTCCGCCGTCAGCAGGCGCTGGCGACAGCGAGGCCTAGGCCGGCTGAGGCCGGGACGCCTGGAGGGGCTCGGGGCGGCAGGGCAGCGGGCCGGGGCCCCAGCTCTGCGGCCCAGGGCCTCTGGGACGAGAGGCCCGTGCCGGCAGCCCGGCAGGGCCCAGGCGCAGGTGCGTGGGGACCGAGGCTCCGCCCAGCGCCGCGGCCCGGGTGCGGTTGCGCTGCGTGCGCCTCGGGGCCTCCCGCTGCGGCTGGGCAGCCCCCGGTGCCAGGTCCCAGGGCCTGTGCTCTGGCCCCAACTGCGCAGGCCTCCGGACAGCCTGGCCCCGACCGGCCACCTGCCGCTCTCCACCTGGCTCCTGGGTGAGCGTTTGCAGCCAGCGCGGCCGCCCGCATCCGACAGGCGGCTCGTGGCCGACGCTCCGAGGGAGAGCGGCCGCTGCCGCGCACGGCGCGGCTGTGTGGCCTGAAGGCCGGGCGGCGTGCGGGGCGACCCCCGCCCTCCGGGTGGGCGTGGCTCCTGGGGGCGGGCCCCGGCGGCCGAGGGCAGAGCCCGGCGCGCGCGGCCGGGAGCACGAGGTCTGGACGCGGGGACCCGCTGCGGCGGCCCAGGGCCCAGGGTCCGAGCTCCGGGGGGGGGGGGGGAGAGGCGTGCGGGGTGAGGGTGTGGGTGGGGGGCCGGGGGCCGGGGACCGGAGACAAGCGGGCGCGTGGGCGGCAGGCCGGGCCTGGGGCCGGCCCCGCCTCCTGGGCCGGGGCGGTACCAGTACCGGCTGAGGGGCGCCGGGTGGGCGGGGTGGCAGGCGCTTCGGGGAGCCCCGGCGCCGGGCGGTGAGGCAGGGCCGGGCGGCCGGCAGGAGGCGCCGGCGCTCGCGCCTGCGGCGGGTCGCTGCGGGAGAGTCGGGGGCCGGCCGGGCAGGCCACGGGGGTGCGCGTGGCGGTGGGGAGTCGGCGGGGCGCCGTCCGGGGACTGAGCCGTCGGGGGCGCGCGGGCCGCGCCGTGGGCCCGAGGGCGGGGCCGGGGCCGGTGGCGTGTGGGCAGGCGAGAGGCGGGGCTCCCGGGAGCCAGTGGCGTGCGGGGCAGGTGGGGCCCGAGGCCAGGGGCGGGCCGGAACGGCTGGCGGCGGCGGCGGCGGGCTGAACGGTCGGCCCGGAGGCGGCCGCCCTCAGCCTCCGGGGGCGGGGCGGGGCCGGGCGGGGCGGGAGCGGGAGGCTGGCGGCTGGCGGCTGGCGGCGCGGCGGCGCGCAGCGGGCTCTTGAGGCTGCCGGCGGCGGCAGCCGGCGTCTACGGCCATACCACCCTGAACGCGCCCGATCTCGTCTGATCTCGGAAGCTAAGCAGGGTCGGGCCTGGTTAGTACTTGGATGGGAGACCGCCTGGGAATACCGGGTGCTGTAGGCTTTTGCCACCAGCCTCCCCCTCCCTCTCGCTCGCGCTCCTTTTGCCCGCCCCGAGCCGGGCTCCCCGCAGCCGTCACGGCCAGGAATGCCCGCCCCCGGGCCCCGGCCCCAAGCCGCGCGCGCCCTTTCCTGGCGGCGCAGCCACGCAGGCAGTCACGCAGGCAGCCACTCAGGCGGCGGCCACCCAGCCTTTCCGTGCAGCTCGCAGCCACGCACCAACCCTCACCCGGCTGGGGCTCGCAGGGGCCCGCGCCCACTGCGCCTGGGCCCAAGACCCCAGGCCCGCTACACCTGTCCGCGTCCGGCGGGCCCTGCCCCTGGCCCGTGTCCCGGAACCGTGCACACCCGGCCTGCCCCTTCTCGCCTTCCCCGCCTCGCCTGGCACCACGCCGATGGGCCCCATGCCACAGACTTCCCGTGGCCCCCTGAGCCCAGGGGAAAGGCCCCACCCAACCAGCCGCCCACTGCCCCGTGGCCCCTCGGGCAGCGGGAAAGCGGGCGGCGCTCGCTCTCCCTCAGCCAGTGCGGTCGGTACCCCTGTGCCGACCAACGGGACACGGTCCGGAGCCCGCGAAGCAGGCACGCAGGCGCACGCACGCACGCACGCACGCACGCACGGACAGAAGCCCCGCGGGCCCGGGGCCCATCGCTCCTCCCGCACGGGGCTGGTGGCATTCAGAGCCCATGGCGCCTGGACACACCGCCGCCGGCGGCGGAGGCAGACCGGGGGCCACCTGGCTGAGCCCGGGGGCCACCTGGCTGAGCCCGGGACCCACCTGGCTGAGCCCGGGTCCCACCTGCCTGAGCCGGGCTCTCACCTGGCTGAGCGGGGCTCCCACGTGGCTGAGCCCGGGTCCCGGGCCGGTGCCTTCCCCGCCGGGTCCAGCCCAAGCACCAGCACCCGCCACCCGGGCCCGCTGGGGCCAGAGCTCCCTGCCCTGCCCGGCGGACACTCGCCGGTCCGCTGCCCGGGAGGCCTGTGGCCCGTGCCCCTCTGGCCCCAGCAGCAGTCCGGGGCCTCTATCCCCCGGGGGGACGGCAGGGCCCGAGGGCCAGGATGTGTGCTCGGGACCCGAGGGCACACGAGGGCACGGCGAGCAGAGGCGCTGGTCCTGGCAGCCCGGCGCCACGTCCAGTTGGGCTAGGGGCTGGGAGACCGAGGCCCAGCGGTCCAGGCCGTCACTGGCGGCGGGCAGGTGTGCCGAGGCCGGGTCTCGCTAGCCGGAGAACTGAAGGAAGCGGCCTCCCGAGGGAGATGTCCCCCACGGGGCGCGCGGCGCGGGTTGCAAGGGTCCCTCCCGCCGGCGGGCGGCAAGCGCCCAGGCGCCTTGTGGAAGGCCTGGCCGAGCGGGCGGCCGTGTCGCCCTCGCCTCCCGCCAGGCGCACCTGCGGGAGCTGGGCGACCTCCGCCGTCAGCAGGCGCTGGCGACAGCGAGGCCTAGGCCGGCTGAGGCCGGGACGCCTGGAGGGGCTCGGGGCGGCAGGGCAGCGGGCCGGGGCCCCAGCTCTGCGGCCCAGGGCCTCTGGGACGAGAGGCCCGTGCCGGCAGCCCGGCAGGGCCCAGGCGCAGGTGCGTGGGGACCGAGGCCCCGCCCAGCGCCGCGGCCCGGGTGCGGTTGCGCTGCGTGCGCCTCGGGGCCTCCCGCTGCGGCTGGGCAGCCCCCGGTGCCAGGTCCCAGGGCCTGTGCTCTGGCCCCAACTGCGCAGGCCTCCGGACAGCCTGGCCCCGACCGGCCACCTGCCGCTCTCCACCTGGCTCCTGGGTGAGCGTTTGCAGCCAGCGCGGCCGCCCGCATCCGACAGGCGGCTCGTGGCCGACGCTCCGAGGGAGAGCGGCCGCTGCCGCGCACGGCGCGGCTGTGTGGCCTGAAGGCCGGGCGGCGTGCGGGGCGACCCCCGCCCTCCGGGTGGGCGTGGCTCCTGGGGGCGGGCCCCGGCGGCCGAGGGCAGAGCCCGGCGCGCGCGGCCGGGAGCACGAGGTCTGGACGCGGGGACCCGCTGCGGCGGCCCAGGGCCCAGGGTCCGAGCTCCGGGGGGGGGGGGGGAGAGGCGTGCGGGGTGAGGGTGTGGGTGGGGGGCCGGGGGCCGGGGACCGGAGACAAGCGGGCGCGTGGGCGGCAGGCCGGGCCTGGGGCCGGCCCCGCCTCCTGGGCCGGGGCGGTACCAGTACCGGCTGAGGGGCGCCGGGTGGGCGGGGTGGCAGGCGCTTCGGGGAGCCCCGGCGCCGGGCGGTGAGGCAGGGCCGGGCGGCCGGCAGGAGGCGCCGGCGCTCGCGCCTGCGCCGGGTCGCTGCGGGAGAGTCGGGGGCCGGCCGGGCAGGCCACGGGGGTGCGCGTGGCGGTGGGGAGTCGGCGGGGCGCCGTCCGGGGACTGAGCCGTCGGGGGCGCGCGGGCCGCGCCGTGGGCCCGAGGGCGGGGCCGGGGCCGGTGGCGTGTGGGCAGGCGAGCGGCGGGGCTCCCGGGAGCCAGTGGCGTGCGGGGCAGGTGGGGCCCGAGGCCAGGGGCGGGCCGGAACGGCTGGCGGCGGCGGCGGCGGGCTGAACGGTCGGCCCGGAGGCGGCCGCCCTCAGCCTCCGGGGGCGGGGCGGGGCCGGGCGGGGCGGGAGCGGGAGGCTGGCGGCTGGCGGCTGGCGGCGCGGCGGCGCGCAGCGGGCTCTTGAGGCTGCCGGCGGCGGCAGCCGGCGTCTACGGCCATACCACCCTGAACGCGCCCGATCTCGTCTGATCTCGGAAGCTAAGCAGGGTCGGGCCTGGTTAGTACTTGGATGGGAGACCGCCTGGGAATACCGGGTGCTGTAGGCTTTTGCCACCAGCCTCCCCCTCCCTCTCGCTCGCGCTCCTTTTGCCCGCCCCGAGCCGGGCTCCCCGCAGCCGTCACGGCCAGGAATGCCCGCCCCCGGCCCCCGGCCCCAAGCCGCGCGCGCCCTTTCCTGGCGGCGCAGCCACGCAGGCAGTCACGCAGGCAGCCACTCAGGCGGCGGCCACCCAGCCTTTCCGTGCAGCTCGCAGCCACGCACCAACCCTCACCCGGCTGGGGCTCGCAGGGGCCCGCGCCCACTGCGCCTGGGCCCAAGACCCCAGGCCCGCTACACCTGTCCGCGTCCGGCGGGCCCTGCCCCTGGCCCGTGTCCCGGAACCGTGCACACCCGGCCTGCCCCTTCTCGCCTTCCCCGCCTCGCCTGGCACCACGCCGATGGGCCCCATGCCACAGACTTCCCGTGGCCCCCTGAGCCCAGGGGAAAGGCCCCACCCAACCAGCCGCCCACTGCCCCGTGGCCCCTCGGGCAGCGGGAAAGCGGGCGGCGCTCGCTCTCCCTCAGCCAGTGCGGTCGGTACCCCTGTGCCGACCAACGGGACACGGTCCGGAGCCCGCGAAGCAGGCACGCAGGCGCACGCACGCACGCACGCACGCACGCACGCACGGACAGAAGCCCCGCGGGCCCGGGGCCCATCGCTCCTCCCGCACGGGGCTGGTGGCATTCAGAGCCCATGGCGCCTGGACACACCGCCGCCGGCGGCGGAGGCAGACCGGGGGCCACCTGGCTGAGCCCGGGGGCCACCTGGCTGAGCCCGGGACCCACCTGGCTGAGCCCGGGTCCCACCTGCCTGAGCCGGGCTCTCACCTGGCTGAGCGGGGCTCCCACGTGGCTGAGCCCGGGTCCCGGGCCGGTGCCTTCCCCGCCGGGTCCAGCCCAAGCACCAGCACCCGCCACCCGGGCCCGCTGGGGCCAGAGCTCCCTGCCCTGCCCGGCGGACACTCGCCGGTCCGCTGCCCGGGAGGCCTGTGGCCCGTGCCCCTCTGGCCCCAGCAGCAGTCCGGGGCCTCTATCCCCCGGGGGGACGGCAGGGCCCGAGGGCCAGGATGTGTGCTCGGGACCCGAGGGCACACGAGGGCACGGCGAGCAGAGGCGCTGGTCCTGGCAGCCCGGCGCCACGTCCAGTTGGGCTAGGGGCTGGGAGACCGAGGCCCAGCGGTCCAGGCCGTCACTGGCGGCGGGCAGGTGTGCCGAGGCCGGGTCTCGCTAGCCGGAGAACTGAAGGAAGCGGCCTCCCGAGGGAGATGTCCCCCACGGGGCGCGCGGCGCGGGTTGCAAGGGTCCCTCCCGCCGGCGGGCGGCAAGCGCCCAGGCGCCTTGTGGAAGGCCTGGCCGAGCGGGCGGCCGTGTCGCCCTCGCCTCCCGCCAGGCGCACCTGCGGGAGCTGGGCGACCTCCGCCGTCAGCAGGCGCTGGCGACAGCGAGGCCTAGGCCGGCTGAGGCCGGGACGCCTGGAGGGGCTCGGGGCGGCAGGGCAGCGGGCCGGGGCCCCAGCTCTGCGGCCCAGGGCCTCTGGGACGAGAGGCCCGTGCCGGCAGCCCGGCAGGGCCCAGGCGCAGGTGCGTGGGGACCGAGGCCCCGCCCAGCGCCGCGGCCCGGGTGCGGTTGCGCTGCGTGCGCCTCGGGGCCTCCCGCTGCGGCTGGGCAGCCCCCGGTGCCAGGTCCCAGGGCCTGTGCTCTGGCCCCAACTGCGCAGGCCTCCGGACAGCCTGGCCCCGACCGGCCACCTGCCGCTCTCCACCTGGCTCCTGGGTGAGCGTTTGCAGCCAGCGCGGCCGCCCGCATCCGACAGGCGGCTCGTGGCCGACGCTCCGAGGGAGAGCGGCCGCTGCCGCGCACGGCGCGGCTGTGTGGCCTGAAGGCCGGGCGGCGTGCGGGGCGACCCCCGCCCTCCGGGTGGGCGTGGCTCCTGGGGGCGGGCCCCGGCGGCCGAGGGCAGAGCCCGGCGCGCGCGGCCGGGAGCACGAGGTCTGGACGCGGGGACCCGCTGCGGCGGCCCAGGGCCCAGGGTCCGAGCTCCGGGGGGGGGGGGGGGAGAGGCGTGCGGGGTGAGGGTGTGGGTGGGGGGCCGGGGGCCGGGGACCGGAGACAAGCGGGCGCGTGGGCGGCAGGCCGGGCCTGGGGCCGGCCCCGCCTCCTGGGCCGGGGCGGTACCAGTACCGGCTGAGGGGCGCCGGGTGGGCGGGGTGGCAGGCGCTTCGGGGAGCCCCGGCGCCGGGCGGTGAGGCAGGGCCGGGCGGCCGGCAGGAGGCGCCGGCGCTCGCGCCTGCGGCGGGTCGCTGCGGGAGAGTCGGGGGCCGGCCGGGCAGGCCACGGGGGTGCGCGTGGCGGTGGGGAGTCGGCGGGGCGCCGTCCGGGGACTGAGCCGTCGGGGGCGCGCGGGCCGCGCCGTGGGCCCGAGGGCGGGGCCGGGGCCGGTGGCGTGTGGGCAGGCGAGCGGCGGGGCTCCCGGGAGCCAGTGGCGTGCGGGGCAGGTGGGGCCCGAGGCCAGGGGCGGGCCGGAACGGCTGGCGGCGGCGGCGGCGGGCTGAACGGTCGGCCCGGAGGCGGCCGCCCTCAGCCTCCGGGGGCGGGGCGGGGCCGGGCGGGGCGGGAGCGGGAGGCTGGCGGCTGGCGGCTGGCGGCGCGGCGGCGCGCAGCGGGCTCTTGAGGCTGCCGGCGGCGGCAGCCGGCGTCTACGGCCATACCACCCTGAACGCGCCCGATCTCGTCTGATCTCGGAAGCTAAGCAGGGTCGGGCCTGGTTAGTACTTGGATGGGAGACCGCCTGGGAATACCGGGTGCTGTAGGCTTTTGCCACCAGCCTCCCCCTCCCTCTCGCTCGCGCTCCTTTTGCCCGCCCCGAGCCGGGCTCCCCGCAGCCGTCACGGCCAGGAATGCCCGCCCCCGGCCCCCGGCCCCAAGCCGCGCGCGCCCTTTCCTGGCGGCGCAGCCACGCAGGCAGTCACGCAGGCAGCCACTCAGGCGGCGGCCACCCAGCCTTTCCGTGCAGCTCGCAGCCACGCACCAACCCTCACCCGGCTGGGGCTCGCAGGGGCCCGCGCCCACTGCGCCTGGGCCCAAGACCCCAGGCCCGCTACACCTGTCCGCGTCCGGCGGGCCCTGCCCCTGGCCCGTGTCCCGGAACCGTGCACACCCGGCCTGCCCCTTCTCGCCTTCCCCGCCTCGCCTGGCACCACGCCGATGGGCCCCATGCCACAGACTTCCCGTGGCCCCCTGAGCCCAGGGGACAGGCCCCACCCAACCAGCCGCCCACTGCCCCGTGGCCCCTCGGGCAGCGGGAAAGCGGGCGGCGCTCGCTCTCCCTCAGCCAGTGCGGTCGGTACCCCTGTGCCGACCAACGGGACACGGTCCGGAGCCCGCGAAGCAGGCACGCAGGCGCACGCACGCACGCACGCACGCACGGACAGAAGCCCCGCGGGCCCGGGGCCCATCGCTCCTCCCGCACGGGGCTGGTGGCATTCAGAGCCCATGGCGCCTGGACACACCGCCGCCGGCGGCGGAGGCAGACCGGGGGCCACCTGGCTGAGCCCGGGGGCCACCTGGCTGAGCCCGGGACCCACCTGGCTGAGCCCGGGTCCCACCTGCCTGAGCCGTGCTCTCACCTGGCTGAGCGGGGCTCCCACGTGGCTGAGCCAGGGTCCCGGGCCGGTGCCTTCCCCGCCGGGTCCAGCCCAAGCACCAGCACCCGCCACCCGGGCCCGCTGGGGCCAGAGCTCCCTGCCCTGCCCGGCGGACACTCGCCGGTCCGCTGCCCGGGAGGCCTGTGGCCCGTGCCCCTCTGGCCCCAGCAGCAGTCCGGGGCCTCTATCCCCCGGGGGGACGGCAGGGCCCGAGGGCCAGGATGTGTGCTCGGGACCCGAGGGCACACGAGGGCACGGCGAGCAGAGGCGCTGGTCCTGGCAGCCCGGCGCCACGTCCAGTTGGGCTAGGGGCTGGGAGACCGAGGCCCAGCGGTCCAGGCCGTCACTGGCGGCGGGCAGGTGTGCCGAGGCCGGGTCTCGCTAGCCGGAGAACTGAAGGAAGCGGCCTCCCGAGGGAGATGTCCCCCACGGGGCGCGCGGCGCGGGTTGCAAGGGTCCCTCCCGCCGGCGGGCGGCAAGCGCCCAGGCGCCTTGTGGAAGGCCTGGCCGAGCGGGCGGCCGTTGTCGCCCTCGCCTCCGGCCAGGCGCACCTGCGGGAGCTGGGCGACCTCCGCCGTCAGCAGGCGCTGGCGACAGCGAGGCCTAGGCCGGCTGAGGCCGGGACGCCTGGAGGGGCTCGGGGCGGCAGGGCAGCGGGCCGGGGCCCCAGCTCTGCGGCCCAGGGCCTCTGGGACGAGAGGCCCGTGCCGGCAGCCCGGCAGGGCCCAGGCGCAGGTGCGTGGGGACCGAGGCCCCGCCCAGCGCCGCGGCCCGGGTGCGGTTGCGCTGCGTGCGCCTCGGGGCCTCCCGCTGCGGCTGGGCAGCCCCCGGTGCCAGGTCCCAGGGCCTGTGCTCTGGCCCCAACTGCGCAGGCCTCCGGACAGCCTGGCCCCGACCCGGCCACCTGCCGCTCTCCACCTGGCTCCTGGGTGAGCGTTTGCAGCCAGCGCGGCCGCCCGCATCCGACAGGCGGCTCGTGGCCGACGCTCCGAGGGAGAGCGGCCGCTGCCGCGCACGGCGCGGCTGTGTGGCCTGAAGGCCGGGCGGCGTGCGAGGCGACCCCCGCCCTCCGGGTGGGCGTGGCTCCTGGGGGCGGGCCCCGGCGGCCGAGGGCAGAGCCCGGCGCGCGCGGCCGGGAGCACGAGGTCTGGACGCGGGGACCCGCTGCGGCGGCCCAGGGCCCAGGGTCCGAGCTCCGGGGGGGGGGGGGGAGAGGCGTGCGGGGTGAGGGTGTGGGTGGGGGGCCGGGGGCCGGGGACCGGAGACAAGCGGGCGCGTGGGCGGCAGGCCGGGCCTGGGGCCGGCCCCGCCTCCTGGGCCGGGGCGGTACCAGTACCGGCTGAGGGGCGCCGGGTGGGCGGGGTGGCAGGCGCTTCGGGGAGCCCCGGCGCCGGGCGGTGAGGCAGGGCCGGGCGGCCGGCAGGAGGCGCCGGCGCTCGCGCCTGCGGCGGGTCGCTGCGGGAGAGTCGGGGGCCGGCCGGGCAGGCCACGGGGGTGCGCGTGGCGGTGGGGAGTCGGCGGGGCGCCGTCCGGGGACTGAGCCGTCGGGGGCGCGCGGGCCGCGCCGTGGGCCCGAGGGCGGGGCCGGGGCCGGTGGCGTGTGGGCAGGCGAGCGGCGGGGCTCCCGGGAGCCAGTGGCGTGCGGGGCAGGTGGGGCCCGAGGCCAGGGGCGGGCCGGAACGGCTGGCGGCGGCGGCGGCGGGCTGAACGGTCGGCCCGGAGGCGGCCGCCCTCAGCCTCCGGGGGCGGGGCGGGGCCGGGCGGGGCGGGAGCGGGAGGCTGGCGGCTGGCGGCTGGCGGCGCGGCGGCGCGCAGCGGGCTCTTGAGGCTGCCGGCGGCGGCAGCCGGCGTCTACGGCCATACCACCCTGAACGCGCCCGATCTCGTCTGATCTCGGAAGCTAAGCAGGGTCGGGCCTGGTTAGTACTTGGATGGGAGACCGCCTGGGAATACCGGGTGCTGTAGGCTTTTGCCACCAGCCTCCCCCTCCCTCTCGCTCGCGCTCCTTTTGCCCGCCCCGAGCCGGGCTCCCCGCAGCCGTCACGGCCAGGAATGCCCGCCCCCGGCCCCCGGCCCCCGGCCCCAAGCCGCGCGCGCCCTTTCCTGGCGGCGCAGCCACGCAGGCAGTCACGCAGGCAGCCACTCAGGCGGCGGCCACCCAGCCTTTCCGTGCAGCTCGCAGCCACGCACCAACCCTCACCCGGCTGGGGCTCGCAGGGGCCCGCGCCCACTGCGCCTGGGCCCAAGACCCCAGGCCCGCTACACCTGTCCGCGTCCGGCGGGCCCTGCCCCTGGCCCGTGTCCCGGAACCGTGCACACCCGGCCTGCCCCTTCTCGCCTTCCCCGCCTCGCCTGGCACCACGCCGATGGGCCCCATGCCACAGACTTCCCGTGGCCCCCTGAGCCCAGGGGACAGGCCCCACCCAACCAGCCGCCCACTGCCCCGTGGCCCCTCGGGCAGCGGGAAAGCGGGCGGCGCTCGCTCTCCCTCAGCCAGTGCGGTCGGTACCCCTGTGCCGACCAACGGGACACGGTCCGGAGCCCGCGAAGCAGGCACGCAGGCGCACGCACGCACGCACGCACGCACGCACGGACAGAAGCCCCGCGGGCCCGGGGCCCATCGCTCCTCCCGCACGGGGCTGGTGGCATTCAGAGCCCATGGCGCCTGGACACACCGCCGCCGGCGGCGGAGGCAGACCGGGGGCCACCTGGCTGAGCCCGGGGGCCACCTGGCTGAGCCCGGGGGCCACCTGGCTGAGCCCGGGACCCACCTGGCTGAGCCCGGGTCCCACCTGCCTGAGCCGGGCTCTCACCTGGCTGAGCGGGGCTCCCACGTGGCTGAGCCCGGGTCCCGGGCCGGTGCCTTCCCCGCCGGGTCCAGCCCAAGCACCAGCACCCGCCACCCGGGCCCGCTGGGGCCAGAGCTCCCTGCCCTGCCCGGCGGACACTCGCCGGTCCGCTGCCCGGGAGGCCTGTGGCCCGTGCCCCTCTGGCCCCAGCAGCAGTCCGGGGCCTCTATCCCCCGGGGGGACGGCAGGGCCCGAGGGCCAGGATGTGTGCTCGGGACCCGAGGGCACACGAGGGCACGGCGAGCAGAGGCGCTGGTCCTGGCAGCCCGGCGCCACGTCCAGTTGGGCTAGGGGCTGGGAGACCGAGGCCCAGCGGTCCAGGCCGTCACTGGCGGCGGGCAGGTGTGCCGAGGCCGGGTCTCGCTAGCCGGAGAACTGAAGGAAGCGGCCTCCCGAGGGAGATGTCCCCCACGGGGCGCGCGGCGCGGGTTGCAAGGGTCCCTCCCGCCGGCGGGCGGCAAGCGCCCAGGCGCCTTGTGGAAGGCCTGGCCGAGCGGGCGGCCGTGTCGCCCTCGCCTCCCGCCAGGCGCACCTGCGGGAGCTGGGCGACCTCCGCCGTCAGCAGGCGCTGGCGACAGCGAGGCCTAGGCCGGCTGAGGCCGGGACGCCTGGAGGGGCTCGGGGCGGCAGGGCAGCGGGCCGGGGCCCCAGCTCTGCGGCCCAGGGCCTCTGGGACGAGAGGCCCGTGCCGGCAGCCCGGCAGGGCCCAGGCGCAGGTGCGTGGGGACCGAGGCCCCGCCCAGCGCCGCGGCCCGGGTGCGGTTGCGCTGCGTGCGCCTCGGGGCCTCCCGCTGCGGCTGGGCAGCCCCCCGGTGCCAGGTCCCAGGGCCTGTGCTCTGGCCCCAGCTGCGCAGGCCTCCGGACAGCCTGGCCCCGACCCGGCCACCTGCCGCTCTCCACCTGGCTCCTGGGTGAGCGTTTGCAGCCAGCGCGGCCGCCCGCATCCGACAGGCGGCTCGTGGCCGACGCTCCGAGGGAGAGCGGCCGCTGCCGCGCACGGCGCGGCTGTGTGGCCTGAAGGCCGGGCGGCGTGCGGGGCGACCCCCGCCCTCCGGGTGGGCGTGGCTCCTGGGGGCGGGCCCCGGCGGCCGAGGGCAGAGCCCGGCGCGCGCGGCCGGGAGCACGAGGTCTGGACGCGGGGACCCGCTGCGGCGGCCCAGGGCCCAGGGTCCGAGCTCCGAGGGGGGGGGTGGGGGAGAGGCGTGCGGGGTGAGGGTGTGGGTGGGGGGCCGGGGGCCGGGGACCGGAGACAAGCGGGCGCGTGGGCGGCAGGCCGGGCCTGGGGCCGGCCCCGCCTCCTGGGCCGGGGCGGTACCGGCTGAGGGGCGCCGGGTGGGCGGGGTGGCAGGCGCTTCGGGGAGCCCCGGCGCCGGGCGGTGAGGCAGGGCCGGCCGGCCGGGCGGCCGGCAGGAGGCGCCGGCGCTCGCGCCTGCGCCGGGTCGCTGCGGGAGAGTCGGGGGCCGGCCGGCCGGCCGGGCAGGCCACGGGGGGTGCGCGTGGCGGTGGGGAGTCGGCGGGGCGCCGTCCGGGGACTGAGCCGTCGGGGGCGCGCGGGCCGCGCCGTGGGCCCGAGGGCGGGGCCGGGGCCGGTGGCGTGTGGGCAGGCGAGCGGCGGGGCTCCCGGGAGCCAGTGGCGTGCGGGGCAGGTGGGGCCCGAGGCCAGGGGCGGGCCGGAACGGCGGGCGGCGGCGGCGGCGGCGGCGGCGGCGGCGGCGGCGGCGGCGGGCTGAACGGTCGGCCCGGAGGAGGCCGCCCTCAGCCTCCGGGGGCGGGGCGGGGCGGGGCCGGGCGGGGCGGGAGCGGGAGGCTGGCGGCTGGCGGCTGGCGGCGCGGCGGCGCGCAGCGGGCTCTTGAGGCTGCCGGCGGCGGCAGCCGGCGTCTACGGCCATACCACCCTGAACGCGCCCGATCTCGTCTGATCTCGGAAGCTAAGCAGGGTCGGGCCTGGTTAGTACTTGGATGGGAGACCGCCTGGGAATACCGGGTGCTGTAGGCTTTTGCCACCAGCCTCCCCCTCCCTCTCGCTCGCGCTCCTTTTGCCCGCCCCGAGCCGGGCTCCCCGCAGCCGTCACGGCCAGGAATGCCCGCCCCCGGCCCCCGGCCCCAAGCCGCCCGCGCCCTTTCCTGGCGGCGCAGCCACGCAGGCAGTCACGCAGGCAGCCACTCAGGCGGCGGCCACCCAGCCTTTCCTTGCAGCTCGCAGCCACGCACCAACCCTCACCCGGCTGGGGCTCGCAGGGGCCCGCGCCCACTGCGCCTGGGCCCAAGACCCCAGGCCCGCTACACCTGTCCGCGTCCGGCGGGCCCTGCCCCTGGCCCGTGTCCCGGAACCGTGCACACCCGGCCTGCCCCTTCTCGCCTTCCCCGCCTCGCCTGGCACCACGCCGATGGGCCCCATGCCACAGACTTCCCGTGGCCCCCTGAGCCCAGGGGACAGGCCCCACCCAACCAGCCGCCCACTGCCCCGTGGCCCCTCGGGCAGCGGGGAAAGCGGGCGGCGCTCGCTCTCCCTCAGCCAGTGCGGTCGGTACCCCTGTGCCGACCAACGGGACACGGTCCGGAGCCCGCGAAGCAGGCACGCAGGCGCACGCACGCACGCACGCACGCACGGACAGAAGCCCCGCGGGCCCGGGGCCCATCGCTCCTCCCGCACGGGGCTGGTGGCATTCAGAGCCCATGGCGCCTGGACACACCGCCGCCGGCGGCGGAGGCAGACCGGGGGCCACCTGGCTGAGCCCGGGGGCCACCTGGCTGAGCCCGGGACCCACCTGGCTGAGCCCGGGTCCCACCTGCCTGAGCCGGGCTCTCACCTGGCTGAGCGGGGCTCCCACGTGGCTGAGCCCGGGTCCCGGGCCGGTGCCTTCCCCGCCGGGTCCAGCCCAAGCACCAGCACCCGCCACCCGGGCCCGCTGGGGCCAGAGCTCCCTGCCCTGCCCGGCGGACACTCGCCGGTCCGCTGCCCGGGAGGCCTGTGGCCCGTGCCCCTCTGGCCCCAGCAGCAGTCCGGGGCCTCTTTCCCCCGGGGGGTGGGGGTGGGGGGGGACGGCAGGGCCCGAGGCCCAGGATGTGTGCTCGGGACCCGAGGGCACACGAGGGCACGGCGAGCAGAGGCGCTGGTCCTGGCAGCCCGGCGCCACGTCCAGTTGGGCTAGGGGCTGGGAGACCGAGGCCCAGCGGTCCAGGCCGTCACTGGCGGCGGGCAGGTGTGCCGAGGCCGGGTCTCGCTAGCCGGAGAACTGAAGGAAGCGGCCTCCCGAGGGAGATGTCCCCCACGGGGCGCGCGGCGCGGGTTTGCAAGGGTCCCTCCCGCCGGCGGGCGGCAAGCGCCCAGGCGCCTTGTGGAAGGCCTGGCCGAGCGGGCGGCCGTTGTCGCCCTCGCCTCCGGCCAGGCGCACCTGCGGGAGCTGGGCGACCTCCGCCGTCAGCAGGCGCTGGCGACAGCGAGGCCTAGGCCGGCTGAGGCCGGGACGCCTGGAGGGGCTCGGGGCGGCAGGGCAGCGGGCCGGGGCCCCAGCTCTGCGGCCCAGGGCCTCTGGGACGAGAGGCCCGTGCCGGCAGCCCGGCAGGGCCCAGGCGCAGGTGCGTGGGGACCGAGGCCCCGCCCAGCGCCGCGGCCCGGGTGCGGTTGCGCTGCGTGCGCCTCGGGGCCTCCCGCTGCGGCTGGGCAGCCCCCGGTGCCAGGTCCCAGGGCCTGTGCTCTGGCCCCAACTGCGCAGGCCTCCGGACAGCCTGGCCCCGACCCGGCCACCTGCCGCTCTCCACCTGGCTCCTGGGTGAGCGTTTGCAGCCAGCGCGGCCGCCCGCATCCGACAGGCGGCTCGTGGCCGACGCTCCGAGGGAGAGCGGCCGCTGCCGCGCACGGCGCGGCTGTGTGGCCTGAAGGCCGGGCGGCGTGCGGGGCGACCCCCGCCCTCCGGGTGGGCGTGGCTCCTGGGGGCGGGCCCCGGCGGCCGAGGGCAGAGCCCGGCGCGCGCGGCCGGGAGCACGAGGTCTGGACGCGGGGACCCGCTGCGGCGGCCCAGGGCCCAGGGTCCGAGCTCCGGGGGGGGGGGGGAGAGGCGTGCGGGGTGAGGGTGTGGGTGGGGGGCCGGGGGCCGGGGACCGGAGACAAGCGGGCGCGTGGGCGGCAGGCCGGGCCTGGGGCCGGCCCCGCCTCCTGGGCCGGGGCGGTACCAGTACCGGCTGAGGGGCGCCGGGTGGGCGGGGGTGGCAGGCGCTTCGGGGAGCCCCGGCGCCGGGCGGTGAGGCAGGGCCGGGCGGCCGGCAGGAGGCGCCGGCGCTCGCGCCTGCGGCGGGTCGCTGCGGGAGAGTCGGGGGCCGGCCGGGCAGGCCACGGGGGTGCGCGTGGCGGTGGGGAGTCGGCGGGGCGCCGTCCGGGGACTGAGCCGTCGGGGGCGCGCGGGCCGCGCCGTGGGCCCGAGGGCGGGGCCGGGGCCGGTGGCGTGTGGGCAGGCGAGCGGCGGGGCTCCCGGGAGCCAGTGGCGTGCGGGGCAGGTGGGGCCCGAGGCCAGGGGCGGGCCGGAACGGCTGGCGGCGGCGGCGGCGGGCTGAACGGTCGGCCCGGAGGCGGCCGCCCTCAGCCTCCGGGGGCGGGGCGGGGCCGGGCGGGGCGGGAGCGGGAGGCTGGCGGCTGGCGGCTGGCGGCGCGGCGGCGCGCAGCGGGCTCTTGAGGCTGCCGGCGGCGGCAGCCGGCGTCTACGGCCATACCACCCTGAACGCGCCCGATCTCGTCTGATCTCGGAAGCTAAGCAGGGTCGGGCCTGGTTAGTACTTGGATGGGAGACCGCCTGGGAATACCGGGTGCTGTAGGCTTTTGCCACCAGCCTCCCCCTCCCTCTCGCTCGCGCTCCTTTTGCCCGCCCCGAGCCGGGCTCCCCGCAGCCGTCACGGCCAGGAATGCCCGCCCCCGGCCCCCGGCCCCCGGCCCCAAGCCGCGCGCGCCCTTTCCTGGCGGCGCAGCCACGCAGGCAGTCACGCAGGCAGCCACTCAGGCGGCGGCCACCCAGCCTTTCCGTGCAGCTCGCAGCCACGCACCAACCCTCACCCGGCTGGGGCTCGCAGGGGCCCGCGCCCACTGCGCCTGGGCCCAAGACCCCAGGCCCGCTACACCTGTCCGCGTCCGGCGGGCCCTGCCCCTGGCCCGTGTCCCGGAACCGTGCACACCCGGCCTGCCCCTTCTCGCCTTCCCCGCCTCGCCTGGCACCACGCCGATGGGCCCCATGCCACAGACTTCCCGTGGCCCCCTGAGCCCAGGGGACAGGCCCCACCCAACCAGCCGCCCACTGCCCCGTGGCCCCTCGGGCAGCGGGAAAGCGGGCGGCGCTCGCTCTCCCTCAGCCAGTGCGGTCGGTACCCCTGTGCCGACCAACGGGACACGGTCCGGAGCCCGCGAAGCAGGCACGCAGGCGCACGCACGCACGCACGCACGCACGCACGCACGGACAGAAGCCCCGCGGGCCCGGGGCCCATCGCTCCTCCCGCACGGGGCTGGTGGCATTCAGAGCCCATGGCGCCTGGACACACCGCCGCCGGCGGCGGAGGCAGACCGGGGGCCACCTGGCTGAGCCCGGGGGCCACCTGGCTGAGCCCGGGGGCCACCTGGCTGAGCCCGGGACCCACCTGGCTGAGCCCGGGTCCCACCTGCCTGAGCCGGGCTCTCACCTGGCTGAGCGGGGCTCCCACGTGGCTGAGCCCGGGTCCCGGGCCGGTGCCTTCCCCGCCGGGTCCAGCCCAAGCACCAGCACCCGCCACCCGGGCCCGCTGGGGCCAGAGCTCCCTGCCCTGCCCGGCGGACACTCGCCGGTCCGCTGCCCGGGAGGCCTGTGGCCCGTGCCCCTCTGGCCCCAGCAGCAGTCCGGGGCCTCTATCCCCCGGGGGGACGGCAGGGCCCGAGGGCCAGGATGTGTGCTCGGGACCCGAGGGCACACGAGGGCACGGCGAGCAGAGGCGCTGGTCCTGGCAGCCCGGCGCCACGTCCAGTTGGGCTAGGGGCTGGGAGACCGAGGCCCAGCGGTCCAGGCCGTCACTGGCGGCGGGCAGGTGTGCCGAGGCCGGGTCTCGCTAGCCGGAGAACTGAAGGAAGCGGCCTCCCGAGGGAGATGTCCCCCACGGGGCGCGCGGCGCGGGTTGCAAGGGTCCCTCCCGCCGGCGGGCGGCAAGCGCCCAGGCGCCTTGTGGAAGGCCTGGCCGAGCGGGCGGCCGTGTCGCCCTCGCCTCCGGCCAGGCGCACCTGCGGGAGCTGGGCGACCTCCGCCGTCAGCAGGCGCTGGCGACAGCGAGGCCTAGGCCGGCTGAGGCCGGGACGCCTGGAGGGGCTCGGGGCGGCAGGGCAGCGGGCCGGGGCCCCAGCTCTGCGGCCCAGGGCCTCTGGGACGAGAGGCCCGTGCCGGCAGCCCGGCAGGGCCCAGGCGCAGGTGCGTGGGGACCGAGGCCCCGCCCAGCGCCGCGGCCCGGGTGCGGTTGCGCTGCGTGCGCCTCGGGGCCTCCCGCTGCGGCTGGGCAGCCCCCGGTGCCAGGTCCCAGGGCCTGTGCTCTGGCCCCAGCTGCGCAGGCCTCCGGACAGCCTGGCCCCGACCCGGCCACCTGCCGCTCTCCACCTGGCTCCTGGGTGAGCGTTTGCAGCCAGCGCGGCCGCCCGCATCCGACAGGCGGCTCGTGGCCGACGCTCCGAGGGAGAGCGGCCGCTGCCGCGCACGGCGCGGCTGTGTGGCCTGAAGGCCGGGCGGCGTGCGGGGCGACCCCCGCCCTCCGGGTGGGCGTGGCTCCTGGGGGCGGGCCCCGGCGGCCGAGGGCAGAGCCCGGCGCGCGCGGCCGGGAGCACGAGGTCTGGACGCGGGGACCCGCTGCGGCGGCCCAGGGCCCAGGGTCCGAGCTCCGAGGGGGGGGTGGGGGAGAGGCGTGCGGGGTGAGGGTGTGGGTGGGGGGCCGGGGGCCGGGGACCGGAGACAAGCGGGCGCGTGGGCGGCAGGCCGGGCCTGGGGCCGGCCCCGCCTCCTGGGCCGGGGCGGTACCGGCTGAGGGGCGCCGGGTGGGCGGGGTGGCAGGCGCTTCGGGGAGCCCCGGCGCCGGGCGGTGAGGCAGGGCCGGCCGGCCAGGCGGCCGGCAGGAGGCGCCGGCGCTCGCGCCTGCGCCGGGTCGCTGCGGGAGAGTCGGGGGCCGGCCGGCCGGCCGGGCAGGCCACGGGGGTGCGCGTGGCGGTGGGGAGTCGGCGGGGCGCCGTCCGGGGACTGAGCCGTCGGGGGCGCGCGGGCCGCGCCGTGGGCCCGAGGGCGGGGCCGGGGCCGGTGGCGTGTGGGCAGGCGAGCGGCGGGGCTCCCGGGAGCCAGTGGCGTGCGGGGCAGGTGGGGCCCGAGGCCAGGGGCGGGCCGGAACGGCGGGCGGCGGCGGCGGCGGCGGCGGCGGCGGCGGCGGCGGGCTGAACGGTCGGCCCGGAGGCGGCCGCCCTCAGCCTCCGGGGGCGGGGCGGGGCCGGGCGGGGCGGGAGCGGGAGGCTGGCGGCTGGCGGCTGGCGGCGCGGCGGCGCGCAGCGGGCTCTTGAGGCTGCCGGCGGCGGCAGCCGGCGTCTACGGCCATACCACCCTGAACGCGCCCGATCTCGTCTGATCTCGGAAGCTAAGCAGGGTCGGGCCTGGTTAGTACTTGGATGGGAGACCGCCTGGGAATACCGGGTGCTGTAGGCTTTTGCCACCAGCCTCCCCCTCCCTCTCGCTCGCGCTCCTTTTGCCCGCCCCGAGCCGGGCTCCCCGCAGCCGTCACGGCCAGGAATGCCCGCCCCCGGCCCCCGGCCCCAAGCCGCCCGCGCCCTTTCCTGGCGGCGCAGCCACGCAGGCAGTCACGCAGGCAGCCACTCAGGCGGCGGCCACCCAGCCTTTCCTTGCAGCTCGCAGCCACGCACCAACCCTCACCCGGCTGGGGCTCGCAGGGGCCCGCGCCCACTGCGCCTGGGCCCAAGACCCCAGGCCCGCTACACCTGTCCGCGTCCGGCGGGCCCTGCCCCTGGCCCGTGTCCCGGAACCGTGCACACCCGGCCTGCCCCTTCTCGCCTTCCCCGCCTCGCCTGGCACCACGCCGATGGGCCCCATGCCACAGACTTCCCGTGGCCCCCTGAGCCCAGGGGACAGGCCCCACCCAACCAGCCGCCCACTGCCCCGTGGCCCCTCGGGCAGCGGGAAAGCGGGCGGCGCTCGCTCTCCCTCAGCCAGTGCGGTCGGTACCCCTGTGCCGACCAACGGGACACGGTCCGGAGCCCGCGAAGCAGGCACGCAGGCGCACGCACGCACGCACGCACGCACGCACGGACAGAAGCCCCGCGGGCCCGGGGCCCATCGCTCCTCCCGCACGGGGCTGGTGGCATTCAGAGCCCATGGCGCCTGGACACACCGCCGCCGGCGGCGGAGGCAGACCGGGGGCCACCTGGCTGAGCCCGGGGGCCACCTGGCTGAGCCCGGGGGCCACCTGGCTGAGCCCGGGACCCACCTGGCTGAGCCCGGGTCCCACCTGCCTGAGCCGGGCTCTCACCTGGCTGAGCGGGGCTCCCACGTGGCTGAGCCCGGGTCCCGGGCCGGTGCCTTCCCCGCCGGGTCCAGCCCAAGCACCAGCACCCGCCACCCGGGCCCGCTGGGGCCAGAGCTCCCTGCCCTGCCCGGCGGACACTCGCCGGTCCGCTGCCCGGGAGGCCTGTGGCCCGTGCCCCTCTGGCCCCAGCAGCAGTCCGGGGCCTCTATCCCCCGGGGGGACGGCAGGGCCCGAGGGCCAGGATGTGTGCTCGGGACCCGAGGGCACACGAGGGCACGGCGAGCAGAGGCGCTGGTCCTGGCAGCCCGGCGCCACGTCCAGTTGGGCTAGGGGCTGGGAGACCGAGGCCCAGCGGTCCAGGCCGTCACTGGCGGCGGGCAGGTGTGCCGAGGCCGGGTCTCGCTAGCCGGAGAACTGAAGGAAGCGGCCTCCCGAGGGAGATGTCCCCCACGGGGCGCGCGGCGCGGGTTGCAAGGGTCCCTCCCGCCGGCGGGCGGCAAGCGCCCAGGCGCCTTGTGGAAGGCCTGGCCGAGCGGGCGGCCGTGTCGCCCTCGCCTCCCGCCAGGCGCACCTGCGGGAGCTGGGCGACCTCCGCCGTCAGCAGGCGCTGGCGACAGCGAGGCCTAGGCCGGCTGAGGCCGGGACGCCTGGAGGGGCTCGGGGCGGCAGGGCAGCGGGCCGGGGCCCCAGCTCTGCGGCCCAGGGCCTCTGGGACGAGAGGCCCGTGCCGGCAGCCCGGCAGGGCCCAGGCGCAGGTGCGTGGGGACCGAGGCCCCGCCCAGCGCCGCGGCCCGGGTGCGGTTGCGCTGCGTGCGCCTCGGGGCCTCCCGCTGCGGCTGGGCAGCCCCCGGTGCCAGGTCCCAGGGCCTGTGCTCTGGCCCCAGCTGCGCAGGCCTCCGGACAGCCTGGCCCCGACCCGGCCACCTGCCGCTCTCCACCTGGCTCCTGGGTGAGCGTTTGCAGCCAGCGCGGCCGCCCGCATCCGACAGGCGGCTCGTGGCCGACGCTCCGAGGGAGAGCGGCCGCTGCCGCGCACGGCGCGGCTGTGTGGCCTGAAGGCCGGGCGGCGTGCGGGGCGACCCCCGCCCTCCGGGTGGGCGTGGCTCCTGGGGGCGGGCCCCGGCGGCCGAGGGCAGAGCCCGGCGCGCGCGGCCGGGAGCACGAGGTCTGGACGCGGGGACCCGCTGCGGCGGCCCAGGGCCCAGGGTCCGAGCTCCGAGGGGGGGGTGGGGGAGAGGCGTGCGGGGTGAGGGTGTGGGTGGGGGGCCGGGGGCCGGGGACCGGAGACAAGCGGGCGCGTGGGCGGCAGGCCGGGCCTGGGGCCGGCCCCCCCTCCTGGGCCGGGGCGGTACCGGCTGAGGGGCGCCGGGTGGGCGGGGGTGGCAGGCGCTTCGGGGAGCCCCGGCGCCGGGCGGTGAGGCAGGGCCGGCCGGCCGGGCGGCCGGCAGGAGGCGCCGGCGCTCGCGCCTGCGCCGGGTCGCTGCGGGAGAGTCGGGGGCCGGCCGGCCGGCCGGGCAGGCCACGGGGGTGCGCGTGGCGGTGGGGAGTCGGCGGGGCGCCGTCCGGGGACTGAGCCGTCGGGGGCGCGCGGGCCGCGCCGTGGGCCCGAGGGCGGGGCCGGGGCCGGTGGCGTGTGGGCAGGCGAGCGGCGGGGCTCCCGGGAGCCAGTGGCGTGCGGGGCAGGTGGGGCCCGAGGCCAGGGGCGGGCCGGAACGGCGGGCGGCGGCGGCGGCGGCGGCGGCGGCGGCGGCGGCGGCGGCGGGCTGAACGGTCGGCCCGGAGGAGGCCGCCCTCAGCCTCCGGGGGGCGGGGCGGGGCGGGGCCGGGCGGGGCGGGAGCGGGAGGCTGGCGGCTGGCGGCTGGCGGCGCGGCGGCGCGCAGCGGGCTCTTGACCATACCACCCTGAACGCGCCCGATCTCGTCTGATCTCGGAAGCTAAGCAGGGTCGGGCCTGGTTAGTACTTGGATGGGAGACCGCCTGGGAATACCGGGTGCTGTAGGCTTTTGCCACCAGCCTCCCCCTCCCTCTCGCTCGCGCTCCTTTTGCCCGCCCCGAGCCGGGCTCCCCGCAGCCGTCACGGCCAGGAATGCCCGCCCCCGGCCCCCGGCCCCAAGCCGCGCGCGCCCTTTCCTGGCGGCGCAGCCACGCAGGCAGTCACGCAGGCAGCCACTCAGGCGGCGGCCACCCAGCCTTTCCGTGCAGCTCGCAGCCACGCACCAACCCTCACCCGGCTGGGGCTCGCAGGGGCCCGCGCCCACTGCGCCTGGGCCCAAGACCCCAGGCCCGCTACACCTGTCCGCGTCCGGCGGGCCCTGCCCCTGGCCCGTGTCCCGGAACCGTGCACACCCGGCCTGCCCTTCTCGCCTTCCCCGCCTCGCCTGGCACCACGCCGATGGGCCCCATGCCACAGACTTCCCGTGGCCCCCTGAGCCCAGGGGAAAGGCCCCACCCAACCAGCCGCCCACTGCCCCGTGGCCCCTCGGGCAGCGGGAAAGCGGGCGGCGCTCGCTCTCCCTCAGCCAGTGCGGTCGGTACCCCTGTGCCGACCAACGGGACACGGTCCGGAGCCCGCGAAGCAGGCACGCAGGCGCACGCACGCACGCACGCACGCACGCACGCACGGACAGAAGCCCCGCGGGCCCGGGGCCCATCGCTCCTCCCGCACGGGGCTGGTGGCATTCAGAGCCCATGGCGCCTGGACACACCGCCGCCGGCGGCGGAGGCAGACCGGGGGCCACCTGGCTGAGCCCGGGGGCCACCTGGCTGAGCCCGGGACCCACCTGGCTGAGCCCGGGTCCCACCTGCCTGAGCCGGGCTCTCACCTGGCTGAGCGGGGCTCCCACGTGGCTGAGCCCGGGTCCCGGGCCGGTGCCTTCCCCGCCGGGTCCAGCCCAAGCACCAGCACCCGCCACCCGGGCCCGCTGGGGCCAGAGCTCCCTGCCCTGCCCGGCGGACACTCGCCGGTCCGCTGCCCGGGAGGCCTGTGGCCCGTGCCCCTCTGGCCCCAGCAGCAGTCCGGGGCCTCTATCCCCCGGGGGGACGGCAGGGCCCGAGGGCCAGGATGTGTGCTCGGGACCCGAGGGCACACGAGGGCACGGCGAGCAGAGGCGCTGGTCCTGGCAGCCCGGCGCCACGTCCAGTTGGGCTAGGGGCTGGGAGACCGAGGCCCAGCGGTCCAGGCCGTCACTGGCGGCGGGCAGGTGTGCCGAGGCCGGGTCTCGCTAGCCGGAGAACTGAAGGAAGCGGCCTCCCGAGGGAGATGTCCCCCACGGGGCGCGCGGCGCGGGTTGCAAGGGTCCCTCCCGCCGGCGGGCGGCAAGCGCCCAGGCGCCTTGTGGAAGGCCTGGCCGAGCGGGCGGCCGTGTCGCCCTCGCCTCCCGCCAGGCGCACCTGCGGGAGCTGGGCGACCTCCGCCGTCAGCAGGCGCTGGCGACAGCGAGGCCTAGGCCGGCTGAGGCCGGGACGCCTGGAGGGGCTCGGGGCGGCAGGGCAGCGGGCCGGGGCCCCAGCTCTGCGGCCCAGGGCCTCTGGGACGAGAGGCCCGTGCCGGCAGCCCGGCAGGGCCCAGGCGCAGGTGCGTGGGGACCGAGGCTCCGCCCAGCGCCGCGGCCCGGGTGCGGTTGCGCTGCGTGCGCCTCGGGGCCTCCCGCTGCGGCTGGGCAGCCCCCGGTGCCAGGTCCCAGGGCCTGTGCTCTGGCCCCAACTGCGCAGGCCTCCGGACAGCCTGGCCCCGACCGGCCACCTGCCGCTCTCCACCTGGCTCCTGGGTGAGCGTTTGCAGCCAGCGCGGCCGCCCGCATCCGACAGGCGGCTCGTGGCCGACGCTCCGAGGGAGAGCGGCCGCTGCCGCGCACGGCGCGGCTGTGTGGCCTGAAGGCCGGGCGGCGTGCGGGGCGACCCCCGCCCTCCGGGTGGGCGTGGCTCCTGGGGGCGGGCCCCGGCGGCCGAGGGCAGAGCCCGGCGCGCGCGGCCGGGAGCACGAGGTCTGGACGCGGGGACCCGCTGCGGCGGCCCAGGGCCCAGGGTCCGAGCTCCGGGGGGGGGGGGGGGAGAGGCGTGCGGGGTGAGGGTGTGGGTGGGGGGCCGGGGCCGGGGACCGGAGACAAGCGGGCGCGTGGGCGGCAGGCCGGGCCTGGGGCCGGCCCCGCCTCCTGGGCCGGGGCGGTACCAGTACCGGCTGAGGGGCGCCGGGTGGGCGGGGTGGCAGGCGCTTCGGGGAGCCCCGGCGCCGGGCGGTGAGGCAGGGCCGGGCGGCCGGCAGGAGGCGCCGGCGCTCGCGCCTGCGGCGGTCGCTGCGGGAGAGTCGGGGGCCGGCCGGGCAGGCCACGGGGGTGCGCGTGGCGGTGGGGAGTCGGCGGGGCGCCGTCCGGGACTGAGCCGTCGGGGGCGCGCGGGCCGCGCCGTGGGCCCGAGGGCGGGGCCGGGGCCGGTGGCGTGTGGGCAGGCGAGCGGCGGGGCTCCCGGGAGCCAGTGGCGTGCGGGGCAGGTGGGGCCCGAGGCCAGGGGCGGGCCGGAACGGCTGGCGGCGGCGGCGGCGGGCTGAACGGTCGGCCCGGAGGCGGCCGCCCTCAGCCTCCGGGGGCGGGGCGGGGCCGGGCGGGGCGGGAGCGGGAGGCTGGCGGCTGGCGGCTGGCGGCGCGGCGGCGCGCAGCGGGCTCTTGAGGCTGCCGGCGGCGGCAGCCGGCGTCTACGGCCATACCACCCTGAACGCGCCCGATCTCGTCTGATCTCGGAAGCTAAGCAGGGTCGGGCCTGGTTAGTACTTGGATGGGAGACCGCCTGGAATACCGGGTGCTGTAGGCTTTTGCCACCAGCCTCCCCCTCCCTCTCGCTCGCGCTCCTTTTGCCCGCCCCGAGCCGGGCTCCCCGCAGCCGTCACGGCCAGGAATGCCCGCCCCGGGCCCCGGCCCCAAGCCGCGCGCGCCCTTTCCTGGCGGCGCAGCCACGCAGGCAGTCACGCAGGCAGCCACTCAGGCGGCGGCCACCCAGCCTTTCCGTGCAGCTCGCAGCCACGCACCAACCCTCACCCGGCTGGGGCTCGCAGGGGCCCGCGCCCACTGCGCCTGGGCCCAAGACCCCAGGCCCGCTACACCTGTCCGCGTCCGGCGGGCCCTGCCCCTGGCCCGTGTCCCGGAACCGTGCACACCCGGCCTGCCCCTTCTCGCCTTCCCCGCCTCGCCTGGCACCACGCCGATGGGCCCCATGCCACAGACTTCCGTGGCCCCCTGAGCCCAGGGGACAGGCCCCACCCAACCAGCCGCCCACTGCCCCGTGCCCCTCGGGCAGCGGGAAAGCGGGCGGCGCTCGCTCTCCCTCAGCCAGTGCGGTCGGTACCCCTGTGCCGACCAACGGGACACGGTCCGGAGCCCGCGAAGCAGGCACGCAGGCGCACGCACGCACGCACGCACGCACGCACGGACAGAAGCCCCGCGGGCCCGGGGCCCATCGCTCCTCCCGCACGGGACTGGTGGCATTCAGAGCCCATGGCGCCTGGACACACCGCCGCCGGCGGCGGAGGCAGACCGGGGCCACCTGGCTGAGCCCGGGGCCACCTGGCTGAGCCCGGACCCACCTGGCTGAGCCCGGGTCCCACCTGCCTGAGCCGGCTCTCACCTGGCTGAGCGGGGCTCCCACGTGGCTGAGCCCGGGTCCCGGGCCGGTGCCTTCCCCGCCGGGTCCAGCCCAAGCACCAGCACCCGCCACCCGGGCCCGCTGGGGCCAGAGCTCCCTGCCCTGCCCGGCGGACACTCGCCGGTCCGCTGGCCCGGGAGGCCTGTGGCCCGTGCCCCTCTGGCCCCAGCAGCAGTCCGGGGCCTCTATCCCCCGGGGGGACGGCAGGGCCCGAGGGCCAGGATGTGTGCTCGGGACCCGAGGGCACACGAGGGCACGGCGAGCAGAGGCGCTGGTCCTGGCAGCCCGGCGCCACGTCCAGTTGGGCTAGGGGCTGGGAGACCGAGGCCCAGCGGTCCAGGCCGTCACTGGCGGCGGGCAGGTGTGCCGAGGCCGGGTCTCGCTAGCCGGAGAACTGAAGGAAGCGGCCTCCCGAGGGAGATGTCCCCCACGGGGCGCGCGGCGCGGGTTGCAAGGGTCCCTCCCGCCGGCGGGCGGGCAAGCGCCCAGGCGCCTTGTGGAAGGCCTGGCCGAGCGGGCGGCCGTGTCGCCCTCGCCTCCCGCCAGGCGCACCTGCGGGAGCTGGGCGACCTCCGCCGTCAGCAGGCGCTGGCGACAGCGAGGCCTAGGCCGGCTTGAGGCCGGGACGCCTGGAGGGGCTCGGGGCGGCAGGGCAGCGGGCCGGGGCCCCAGCTCTGCGGCCCAGGGCCTCTGGGACGAGAGGCCCGTGCCGGCAGCCCGGCAGGGCCCAGGCGCAGGTGCGTGGGGACCGAGGCCCCGCCCAGCGCCGCGGCCCGGGTGCGGTTGCGCTGCGTGCGCCTCGGGGCCTCCCGCTGCGGCTGGGCAGCCCCCGGTGCCAGGTCCCAGGGCCTGTGCTCTGGCCCCAGCTGCGCAGGCCTCCGGACAGCCTGGCCCCGACCCGGCCACCTGCCGCTCTCCACCTGGCTCCTGGGTGAGCGTTTGCAGCCAGCGCGGCCGCCCGCATCCGACAGGCGGCTCGTGGCCGACGCTCCGAGGGAGAGCGGCCGCTGCCGCGCACGGCGCGGCTGTGTGGCCTGAAGGCCGGGCGGCGTGCGGGGCGACCCCCGCCCTCCGGGTGGGCGTGGCTCCTGGGGCGGGCCCCGGCGGCCGAGGGCAGAGCCCGGCGCGCGCGGCCGGGAGCACGAGGTCTGGACGCGGGGACCCGCTGCGGCGGCCCAGGGCCCAGGGTCCGAGCTCCGAGGGGGGGGTGGGGGAGAGGCGTGCGGGGTGAGGGTGTGGGTGGGGGGCCGGGGGCCGGGGACCGGAGACAAGCGGGCGCGTGGGCGGCAGGCCGGGCCTGGGCCGGCCCCGCCTCCTGGGCCGGGGCGGTACCGGCTGAGGGGCGCCGGGTGGGCGGGGTGGCAGGCGCTTCGGGGAGCCCCGGCGCCGGGCGGTGAGGCAGGGCCGGCCGGCCGGGCGGCCGGCAGGAGGCGCCGGCGCTCGCGCCTGCGCCGGGTCGCTGCGGGAGAGTCGGGGGCCGGCCGGCCGGCCGGGCAGGCCACGGGGGTGCGCGTGGCGGTGGGGAGTCGGCGGGGCGCCGTCCGGGGACTGAGCCGTCGGGGGCGCGCGGGCCGCGCCGTGGGCCCGAGGGCGGGGCCGGGGCCGGTGGCGTGTGGGCAGGCGAGCGGCGGGGCTCCCGGGAGCCAGTGGCGTGCGGGGCAGGTGGGGCCCGAGGCCAGGGGCGGGCCGGAACGGCGGGCGGCGGCGGCGGCGGCGGCGGCGGCGGCGGCGGCGGCGGCGGGCTGAACGGTCGGCCCGGAGGCGGCCGCCCTCAGCCTCCGGGGGCGGGGCGGGGCGGGGCCGGGCGGGGCGGGAGCGGGAGGCTGGCGGCTGGCGGCTGGCGGCGCGGCGGCGCGCAGCGGGCTCTTGAGGCTGCCGGCGGCGGCAGCCGGCGTCTACGGCCATACCACCCTGAACGCGCCCGATCTCGTCTGATCTCGGAAGCTAAGCAGGGTCGGGCCTGGTTAGTACTTGGATGGGAGACCGCCTGGGAATACCGGGTGCTGTAGGCTTTTGCCACCAGCCTCCCCTCCCTCTCGCTCGCGCTCCTTTTGCCCGCCCCGAGCCGGGCTCCCCGCAGCCGTCACGGCCAGGAATGCCCGCCCCCGGCCCCCGGCCCCAAGCCGCCCGCGCCCTTTCCTGGCGGCGCAGCCACGCAGGCAGTCACGCAGGCAGCCACTCAGGCGGCGGCCACCCAGCCTTTCCTTGCAGCTCGCAGCCACGCACCAACCCTCACCCGGCTGGGGCTCGCAGGGGCCCGCCGCCCACTGCGCCTGGGCCCAAGACCCCAGGCCCGCTACACCTGTCCGCGTCGGCGGGCCCTGCCCCTGGCCCGTGTCCCGGAACCGTGCACACCCGGCCTGCCCCTTCTCGCCTTCCCCGCCTCGCCTGGCACCACGCCGATGGGCCCATGCCACAGACTTCCCGTGGCCCCCTGAGCCCAGGGGACAGGCCCCACCCAACCAGCCGCCCACTGCCCCGTGGCCCCTCGGGCAGCGGGAAAGCGGGCGGCGCTCGCTCTCCCTCAGCCAGTGCGGTCGGTACCCCTGTGCCGACCAACGGGACACGGTCCGGAGCCCGCGAAGCAGGCACGCAGGCGCACGCACGCACGCACGCACGCACGCACGGACAGAAGCCCCGCGGGCCCGGGGCCCATCGCTCCTCCCGCACGGGGCTGGTGGCATTCAGAGCCATGGCGCCTGGACACACCGCCGCCGGCGGCGGAGGCAGACCGGGGGCCACCTGGCTGAGCCCGGGGGCCACCTGGCTGAGCCCGGGGCCACCTGGCTGAGCCCGGGACCCACCTGGCTGAGCCCGGGTCCCACCTGCCTGAGCCGGGCTCTCACCTGGCTGAGCGGGGCTCCCACGTGGCTGAGCCCGGGTCCCGGGCCGGTGCCTTCCCCGCCGGGTCCAGCCAAGCACCAGCACCCGCCACCCGGCCCGCTGGGCCAGAGCTCCCTGCCCTGCCCGGCGGACACTCGCCGGTCCGCTGCCCGGGAGGCCTGTGGCCCGTGCCCCTCTGGCCCCAGCAGCAGTCCGGGGCCTCTTTCCCCCGGGGGGTGGGGGTGGGGGGGGGACGGCAGGGCCCGAGGCCCAGGATGTGTGCTCGGGACCCGAGGGCACACGAGGGCACGGCGAGCAGAGGCGCTGTCCTGGCAGCCCGCGCCACGTCCAGTTGGGCTAGGGGCTGGGAGACCGAGGCCCAGCGGTCCAGGCCGTCACTGGCGGCGGGCAGGTGTGCCGAGGCCGGGTCTCGCTAGCCGGAGAACTGAAGGAAGCGGCCTCCCGAGGGAGATGTCCCCCACGGGGCGCGCGGCGCGGGTTGCAAGGGTCCCTCCCGCCGGCGGGCGGCAAGCGCCCAGGCGCCTTGTGGAAGGCCTGGCCGAGCGGGCGGCCGTGTCGCCCTCGCCTCCCGCCAGGCGCACCTGCGGGAGCTGGGCGACCTCCGCCGTCAGCAGGCGCTGGCGACAGCGAGGCCTAGGCCGGCTGAGGCCGGGACGCCTGGAGGGGCTCGGGGCGGCAGGGCAGCGGGCCGGGGCCCCAGCTCTGCGGCCAGGGCCTCTGGGACGAGAGGCCCGTGCCGGCAGCCCGGCAGGGCCCAGGCGCAGGTGCGTGGGGACCGAGGCCCCGCCCAGCGCCGCGGCCCGGGTGCGGTTGCGCTGCGTGCGCCTCGGGGCCTCCCGCTGCGGCTGGGCAGCCCCCGGTGCCAGGTCCCAGGGCCTGTGCTCTGGCCCCAGCTGCGCAGGCCTCCGGACAGCCTGGCCCCGACCCGGCCACCTGCCGCTCTCCACCTGGCTCCTGGGTGAGCGTTTGCAGCCAGCGCGGCCGCCCGCATCCGACAGGCGGCTCGTGGCCGACGCTCCGAGGGAGAGCGGCCGCTGCCGCGCACGGCGCGGCTGTGTGGCCTGAAGGCCGGGCGGCGTGCGGGGCGACCCCCGCCCTCCGGGTGGGCGTGGCTCCTGGGGGCGGGCCCCGGCGGCCGAGGGCAGAGCCCGGCGCGCGCGGCAGAGCCCGGCGCGCGCGGCCGGGAGCACGAGGTCTGGACGCGGGGACCCGCTGCGGCGGCCCAGGGCCCAGGGTCCGAGCTCCGAGGGGGGGGTGGGGGAGAGGCGTGCGGGGTGAGGGTGTGGGTGGGGGGGCCGGGGGCCGGGGACCGGAGACAAGCGGGCGCGTGGGCGGCAGGCCGGGCCTGGGGCCGGCCCCCCCTCCTGGGCCGGGGCGGTACCGGCTGAGGGGCGCCGGGTGGGCGGGGTGGCAGGCGCTTCGGGGAGCCCCCGGCGCCGGGCGGTGAGGCAGGGCCGGCCGGCCGGGCGGCCGGCAGGAGGCGCCGGCGCTCGCGCCTGCGCCGGGTCGCTGCGGGAGAGTCGGGGGCCGGCCGGCCGGCCGGGCAGGCCACGGGGTGCGCGTGGCGGTGGGGAGTCGGCGGGGCGCCGTCCGGGGACTGAGCCGTCGGGGGCGCGCGGGCCGCGCCGTGGGCCCGAGGGCGGGCCGGGGCCGGTGGCGTGTGGGCAGGCGAGCGGCGGGGCTCCCGGGAGCCAGTGGCGTGCGGGGCAGGTGGGGCCCGAGGCCAGGGCGGGCCGGAACGGCTGGCGGCGGCGGCGGCGGGCTGAACGGTCGGCCCGGAGGCGGCCGCCCTCAGCCTCCGGGGGCGGGGCGGGGCCGGGCGGGGCGGGAGCGGGAGGCTGCGGCTGGCGGCTGGCGGCGCGGCGGGCGCGCAGCGGGCTCCTTGAGGCTGCCGGCGGCGGCAGCCGGCGTCTACGGCCATACCACCCTGAACGCGCCCGATCTCGTCTGATCTCGGAAGCTAAGCAGGGTCGGGCCTGGTTAGTACTTGGATGGGAGACCGCCTGGGAATACCGGGTGCTGTAGGCTTTTGCCACCAGCCTCCCCCTCCCTCTCGCTCGCGCTCCTTTTGCCCGCCCCGAGCCGGGCTCCCCGCAGCCGTCACGGCCAGGAATGCCCGCCCCCGGGCCCCGGCCCCAAGCCGCGCGCGCCCTTTCCTGGCGGCGCAGCCACGCAGGCAGTCACGCAGGCAGCCACTCAGGCGGCGGCCACCCAGCCTTTCCGTGCAGCTCGCAGCCACGCACCAACCCTCACCCGGCTGGGGCTCGCAGGGGCCCGCGCCCACTGCGCCTGGGCCCAAGACCCCAGGCCCGCTACACCTGTCCGCGTCCGGCGGGCCCTGCCCCTGGCCCGTGTCCCGGAACCGTGCACACCCGGCCTGCCCCTTCTCGCCTTCCCCGCCTCGCCTGGCACCACGCCGATGGGCCCCATGCCACAGACTTCCCGTGGCCCCCTGAGCCCAGGGGACAGCCCCACCCAACCAGCCGCCCACTGCCCCGTGGCCCCTCGGCAGCGGAAAGCGGGCGGCGCTCGCTCTCCCTCAGCCAGTGCGGTCGGTACCCCTGTGCCGACCAACGGGACACGGTCCGGAGCCCGCGAAGCAGGCACGCAGGCGCACGCACGCACGCACGCACGCACGCACGGACAGAAGCCCCGCGGGCCCGGGGCCCATCGCTCCTCCCGCACGGGACTGGTGCATTCAGAGCCCATGGCGCCTGGACACACCGCCGCCGGCGGCGGAGGCAGACCGGGGGCCACCTGGCTGAGCCCGGGGGCCACCTGGCTGAGCCCGGGACCCACCTGGCTGAGCCCGGGTCCCACCTGCCTGAGCCGGGCTCTCACCTGGCTGAGCGGGGCTCCCACGTGGCTGAGCCCGGGTCCCGGGCCGGTGCCTTCCCCGCCGGGTCCAGCCCAAGCACCAGCACCCGCCACCCGGGCCCGCTGGGGCCAGAGCTCCCTGCCCTGCCCGGCGGACACTCGCCGGTCCGGCTGCCCGGGAGGCCTGTGGCCCGTGCCCCTCTGGCCCCAGCAGCAGTCCGGGGCCTCTATCCCCCGGGGGGACGGCAGGGCCGAGGGCCAGGATGTGTGCTCGGGACCCGAGGGCACACGAGGGCACGGCGAGCAGAGGCGCTGGTCCTGGCAGCCCGGCGCCACGTCCAGTTGGGCTAGGGGCTGGGAGACCGAGGCCCAGCGGTCCAGGCCGTCACTGGCGGCGGGCAGGTGTGCCGAGGCCGGGTCTCGCTAGCCGGAGAACTGAAGGAAGCGGCCTCCCGAGGGAGATGTCCCCCCACGGGGCGCGCGGCGCGGGTTGCAAGGGTCCCTCCCGCCGGCGGGCGGCAAGCGCCCAGGCGCTTGTGGAAGGCCTGGCCGAGCGGGCGGCCGTGTCGCCCTCGCCTCCCGCCAGGCGCACCTGCGGGAGCTGGGCGACCTCCGCCGTCAGCAGGCGCTGGCGACAGCGAGGCCTAGGCCCGGCTGGAGGCCGGGACGCCTGGAGGGGCTCGGGGCGGCAGGGCAGCGGGCCGGGGCCCCAGCTCTGCGGCCCAGGGCCTCTGGGACGAGAGGCCCGTGCCGGCAGCCCGGCAGGGCCCAGGCGCAGGTGCGTGGGGACCGAGGCCCCGCCCAGCGCCGCGGCCGGGTGCGGTTGCGCTGCGTGCGCCTCGGGGCCTCCCGCTGCGGCTGGGCAGCCCCCGGTGCCAGGTCCCAGGGCCTGTGCTCTGGCCCCAGCTGCGCAGGCCTCCGGACAGCCTGGCCCCGACCCGGCCACCTGCCGCTCTCCACCTGGCTCCTGGGTGAGCGTTTGCAGCCAGCGCGGCCGCCCGCATCCGACAGGCGGCTCGTGGCCGACGCTCCGAGGGAGAGCGGCCGCTGCCGCGCACGGCGCGGCTGTGTGGCCTGAAGGCCGGGCGGCGTGCGGGGCGACCCCCGCCCTCCGGGTGGGCGTGGCTCCTGGGGGCGGGCCCCGGCGGCCGAGGGCAGAGCCCGGCGCGCGCGGCCGGGAGCACGAGGTCTGGACGCGGGGACCCGCTGCGGCGGCCCAGGGCCCAGGGTCCGAGCTCCGAGGGGGGGGGTGGGGGAGAGGCGTGCGGGGTGAGGGTGTGGGTGGGGGCCGGGGGGCCGGGGACCGGAGACAAGCGGGCGCGTGGGCGGCAGGCCGGGCCTGGGGCCGGCCCCGCCTCCTGGGCCGGGGCGGTACCGGCTGAGGGGCGCCGGGTGGGCGGGGTGGCAGGCGCTTCGGGGAGCCCCGGCGCCGGGCCGGGTGAGGCAGGGCCGGCCGGCCGGGCGGCCGGCAGGAGGCGCCGGCGCTCGCGCCTGCGCCGGGTCGCTGCGGGAGAGTCGGGGGCCGGCCGGCCGGCCGGGCAGGCCACGGGGGTGCGCGTGGCGGTGGGGAGTCGGCGGGGCGCCGTCCGGGGACTGAGCCGTCGGGGGCGCGCGGGCCGCGCCCGTGGGCCCGAGGGCGGGGCCGGGGCCGTGGCGTGTGGGCAGGCGAGCGGCGGGGCTCCCGGGAGCCAGTGGCGTGCGGGGCAGGTGGGGCCCGAGGCCAGGGGCGGGCCGGAACGGCGGGCGGCGGCGGCGGCGGCGGCGGCGGCGGCGGCGGCGGCGGGCTGAACGGTCGGCCGGAGGAGGCCGCCCTCAGCCTCCGGGGGCGGGGCGGGGCGGGGCCGGGCGGGGCGGGAGCGGGAGGCTGGCGGCTGGCGGCTGGCGGCGCGGCGGCGCGCAGCGGGCTCTTGAGGCTGCCGGCGGCGGCAGCCGGCGTCTACGGCCAACCACCCTGAACGCGCCCGATCTCGTCTGATCTCGGAAGCTAAGCAGGGTCGGGCCTGGTTAGTACTTGGATGGGAGACCGCCTGGGAATACCGGGTGCTGTAGGCTTTTGCCACCAGCCTCCCCCTCCCTCTCGCTCGCGCTCCTTTTGCCCGCCCCGAGCCGGCTCCCCGCAGCCGTCACGGCCAGGAATGCCCGCCCCCGGCCCCCGGCCCCAAGCCGCCCGCGCCCTTTCCTGGCGGGCGCAGCCACGCAGGCAGTCACGCAGGCAGCCACTCAGGCGGCGGCCACCCAGCCTTTCCTTGCAGCTCGCAGCCACGCACCAACCCTCACCCGGCTGGGGCTCGCAGGGGCCCGCGCCCACTGCGCCTGGGCCCAAGACCCCAGGCCCGCTACACCTGTCCGCGTCCGGCGGGCCCTGCCCCTGGCCCGTGTCCCGGAACCGTGCACACCCGGCCTGCCCCTTCTCGCCTTCCCCGCCCTCGGCCTGGCACCACGCCGATGGGCCCCATGCCACAGACTTCCGTGGCCCCCTGAGCCCAGGGACAGGCCCCACCCAACCAGCCGCCCACTGCCCCGTGGCCCCTCGGGCAGCGGGAAAGCGGGCGGCGCTCGCTCTCCCTCAGCCAGTGCGGTCGGTACCCCTGTGCCGACCAACGGGACACGGTCCGGAGCCCGCGAAGCAGGCACGCAGGCGCACGCACGCACGCACGCACGCACGGACAGAAGCCCCGCGGGCCCGGGGCCCATCGCTCCTCCCGCACGGGGCTGGTGGCATTCAGAGCCCATGGCGCCTGGACACACCGCCGCCGGCGGCGGAGGGCAGACCGGGGGCCACCTGGCTGAGCCCGGGGGCCACCTGGCTGAGCCCGGGGGCCACCTGGCTGAGCCCGGGACCCACCTGGCTGAGCCCGGGTCCCACCTGCCTGAGCCGGGCTCTCACCTGGCTGAGCGGCGGCTCCCACGTGGCTGAGCCCGGGTCCCGGGCCGGTGCCTTCCCCGCCGGGTCCAGCCCAAGCACCAGCACCCGCCACCCGGGCCCGCTGGGGCCAGAGCTCCCTGCCCTGCCCGGCGGACACTCGCCGGTCCGCTGCCCGGGAGGCCTCTGGCCCGTGCCCCTCTGGCCCCAGCAGCAGTCCGGGGCCTCTTTCCCCCGGGGGGTGGGGGTGGGGGGGGACGGCAGGGCCCGAGGCCCAGGATGTGTGCTCGGGACCCGAGGGCACACGAGGGCACGGCGAGCAGAGGCGCTGGTCCTGGCAGCCCGGCGCCACGTCCAGTTGGGCTAGGGGCTGGGAGACCGAGGCCCAGCGGTCCAGGCCGTCACTGGCGGCGGGCAGGTGTGCCGAGGCCGGGTCTCGCTAGCCGGAGAACTGAAGGAAGCGGCCTCCCGAGGGAGATGTCCCCCACGGGGCGCGCGGCGCGGGTTGCAAGGGTCCCTCCCGCCGGCGGGCGGCAAGCGCCCAGGCGCCTTGTGGAAGGCCTGGCCGAGCGGGCGGCCGTTGTCGCCCTCGCCTCCGGCCAGGCGCACCTGCGGGAGCTGGGCGACCTCCGCCGTCAGCAGGCGCTGGCGACAGCGAGGCCTAGGCCGGCTGAGGCCGGGACGCCTGGAGGGGCTCGGGGCGGCAGGGCAGCGGGCCGGGGCCCCAGCTCTGCGGCCCAGGGCCTCTGGGACGAGAGGCCCGTGCCGGCAGCCCGGCAGGGCCCAGGCGCAGGTGCGTGGGGACCGAGGCCCCGCCCAGCGCCGCGGCCCGGGTGCGGTTGCGCTGCGTGCGCCTCGGGGCCTCCCGCTGCGGCTGGGCAGCCCCCGGTGCCAGGTCCCAGGGCCTGTGCTCTGGCCCCAACTGCGCAGGCCTCCGGACAGCCTGGCCCCGACCCGGCCACCTGCCGCTCTCCACCTGGCTCCTGGGTGAGCGTTTGCAGCCAGCGCGGCCGCCCGCATCCGACAGGCGGCTCGTGGCCGACGCTCCGAGGGAGAGCGGCCGCTGCCGCGCACGGCGCGGCTGTGTGGCCTGAAGGCCGGGCGGCGTGCGGGGCGACCCCCGCCCTCCGGGTGGGCGTGGCTCCTGGGGGCGGGCCCCGGCGGCCGAGGGCAGAGCCCCGGCGCGCGCGGCCGGGAGCACGAGGTCTGGACGCGGGGACCCGCTGCGGCGGCCCAGGGCCCAGGGTCCGAGCTCCGGGGGGGGGGGGGAGAGGCGTGCGGGGTGAGGGTGTGGGTGGGGGGCCGGGGGCCGGGGACCGGAGACAAGCGGGGCGCGTGGGCGGCAGGCCGGGCCTGGGCCGGCCCCGCCTCCTGGGCCGGGGCGGTACCAGTACCGGCTGAGGGGCGCCGGTGGGCGGGGTGGCAGGCGCTTCGGGAGCCCCGGCGCCGGGCGGTGAGGCAGGGCCGGGCGGCCGGCAGGAGGCGCCGGCGCTCGCGCCTGCGGCGGGTCGCTGCGGGAGAGTCGGGGGCCGGCCGGGCAGGCCACGGGGTGCGCGTGGCGGTGGGGAGTCGGCGGGGCGCCGTCCGGGGACTGAGCCGTCGGGGGGCGCGCGGGCCGCGCCGTGGGCCCGAGGGCGGGGCCGGGGCCGGTGGCGTGTGGGCAGGCGAGCGGCGGGGCTCCCGGGAGCCAGTGGCGTGCGGGGCAGGTGGGGCCCGAGGCCAGGGGCGGGCCGGAACGGCTGGCGGCGGCGGCGGCGGGCTGAACGGTCGGCCCGGAGGCGGCCGCCCTCAGCCTCCGGGGGCGGGGCGGGGCCGGGCGGGGCGGGAGCGGGAGGCTGGCGGCTGGCGGCTGGCGGCGCGGCGGCGCGCAGCGGGCTCTTGAGGCTGCCGGCGGCGGCAGCCGGCGTCTACGGCCATACCACCCTGAAACGCGCCCGATCTCGTCTGATCTCGGAAGCTAAGCAGGGTCGGGCCTGGTTAGTACTTGGATGGAGACCGCCTGGGAATACCGGGTGCTGTAGGCTTTTGCCACCAGCCTCCCCCTCCCTCTCGCTCGCGCTCCTTTTGCCCGCCCCGAGCCGGGCTCCCCGCAGCCGTCACGGCCAGGAATGCCCGCCCCCGGCCCCCGGCCCCAAGCCGCGCGCGCCCTTTCCTGGCGGCGCAGCCACGCAGGCAGTCACGCAGGCAGCCACTCAGGCGGCGGCCACCCAGCCTTTCCGTGCAGCTCGCAGCCACGCACCAACCCTCACCCGGCTGGGGCTCGCAGGGGCCCGCGCCCACTGCGCCTGGCCCAAGACCCCAGGCCCGCTACACCTGTCCGCGTCCGGCGGCGGCCCTGCCCTGGCCCGTGTCCCGGAACCGTGCACACCCGGCCTGCCCCTTCTCGCCTTCCCCGCCTCGCCTGGCACCACGCCGATGGGCCCCATGCCACAGACTTCCCGTGGCCCCCTGAGCCCAGGGGACAGGCCCCACCCAACCAGCCGCCCACTGCCCGTGGCCCTCGGGCAGCGGAAAGCGGGCGGCGCTCGCTCTCCCTCAGCCAGTGCGGTCGGTACCCCTGTGCCGACCAACGGGACACGGTCCGGAGCCCGCGAAGCAGGCACGCAGGCGCACGCACGCACGCACGCACGCACGCACGGACAGAAGCCCCGCGGGCCCGGGGCCCATCGCTCCTCCCGCACGGGACTGGTGGCATTCAGAGCCCATGGCGCCTGGACACACCGCCGCCGGCGGCGGAGGCAGACTGGGGGCCACCTGGCTGAGCCCGGGGGCCACCTGGCTGAGCCCGGGACCCACCTGGCTGAGCCCGGGTCCCACCTGCCTGAGCCGGGCTCTCACCTGGCTGAGCGGGGCTCCCACGTGGCTGAGCCCGGGTCCCGGGCCGGTGCCTTCCCCGCCGGGTCCAGCCCAAGCACCAGCACCCGCCACCCCGGGCCCGCTGGGGCCAGAGCTCCCTCCCTGCCCGGCGGACACTCGCCGGTCCGCTGCCCGGGAGGCCTGTGGCCCGTGCCCCTCTGGCCCCAGCAGCAGTCCGGGGCCTCTATCCCCCGGGGGGACGGCAGGGCCCGAGGGCCAGGATGTGTGCTCGGGACCCGAGGGCACACGAGGGCACGGCGAGCAGAGGCGCTGGTCCTGGCAGCCCGGCGCCACGTCCAGTTGGGCTAGGGGCTGGGAGACCGAGGCCCAGCGGTCCAGGCCGTCACTGGCGGCGGGCAGGTGTGCCGAGGCCGGGTCTCGCTAGCCGGAGAACTGAAGGAAGCGGCCTCCCGAGGGAGATGTCCCCCACGGGGCGCGCGGCGCGGGTTGCAAGGGTCCCTCCCGCCGGCGGGCGGCAAGCGCCCAGGCGCCTTGTGGAAGGCCTGGCCGAGCGGGCGGCCGTGTCGCCCTCGCCTCCCGCCAGGCGCACCTGCGGGAGCTGGGCGACCTCCGCCGTCAGCAGGCGCTGGCGACAGCGAGGCCTAGGCCGGCTGAGGCCGGGACGCCTGGAGGGGGCTCGGGGCGGCAGGGCAGCGGGCCGGGGCCCCAGCTCTGCGGCCCAGGGCCTCTGGGACGAGAGGCCCGTGCCGGCAGCCCGGCAGGGCCCAGGCGCAGGTGCGTGGGGACCGAGGCCCCGCCCAGCGCCGCGGCCCGGGTGCGGTTGCGCTGCGTGCGCCTCGGGGCCTCCCGCTGCGGCTGGGCAGCCCCCGGTGCCAGGTCCCAGGGCCTGTGCTCTGGCCCCAGCTGCGCAGGCCTCCGGACAGCCTGGCCCCGACCCGGCCACCTGCCGCTCTCCACCTGGCTCCTGGGTGAGCGTTTGCAGCCAGCGCGGCCGCCCGCATCCGACAGGCGGCTCGTGGCCGACGCTCCGAGGGAGAGCGGCCGCTGCCGCGCACGGCGCGGCTGTGTGGCCTGAAGGCCGGGCGGCGTGCGGGGCGACCCCCGCCCTCCGGGTGGGCGTGGCTCCTGGGGGCGGGCCCCGGCGGCCGAGGGCAGAGCCCGGCGCGCGCGGCCGGGAGCACGAGGTCTGGACGCGGGGACCCGCTGCGGCGGCCCAGGGCCCAGGGTCCGAGCTCCGAGGGGGGGGTGGGGGAGAGGCGTGCGGGGTGAGGGTGTGGGTGGGGGGCCGGGGGCCGGGGACCGGAGACAAGCGGGCGCGTGGGCGGCAGGCCGGGCCTGGGGCCGGCCCCGCCTCCTGGGCCGGGGGCGGTACCGGCTGAGGGGCGCCGGGTGGGCGGGGTGGCAGGCGCTTCGGGGAGCCCCGGCGCCGGGCGGTGAGGCAGGGCCGGCCGGCCGGGCGGCCGGCAGGAGGCGCCGGCGCTCGCGCCTGCGCCGGGTCGCTGCGGGAGAGTCGGGGGCCGGCCGGGCAGGCCACGGGGGTGCGCGTGGCGGTGGGGAGTCGGCGGGGCGCCGTCCGGGGACTGAGCCGTCGGGGGCGCGCGGGCCGCGCCGTGGGCCCGAGGGCGGGGCCGGGGCCGGTGGCGTGTGGGCAGGCGAGCGGCGGGGCTCCCGGGAGCCAGTGGCGTGCGGGGCAGGTGGGGCCCGAGGCCAGGGGCGGGCCGGAACGGCGGGCGGCGGCGGCGGCGGCGGCGGCGGCGGCGGCGGGCTGAACGGTCGGCCCGGAGGCGGCCGCCCTCAGCCTCCGGGGGCGGGGCGGGGCCGGGCGGGGCGGGAGCGGGAGGCTGGCGGCTGGCGGCTGGCGGCTGGCGGCGCGGCGGCGCGCAGCGGGCTCTTGAGGCTGCCGGCGGCGGCAGCCGGCGTCTACGGCCATACCACCCTGAACGCGCCCGATCTCGTCTGATCTCGGAAGCTAAGCAGGGTCGGGCCTGGTTAGTACTTGGATGGGAGACCGCCTGGGAATACCGGGTGCTGTAGGCTTTTGCCACCAGCCTCCCCCTCCCTCTCGCTCGCGCTCCTTTTGCCCGCCCCGAGCCGGGCTCCCCGCAGCCGTCACGGCCAGGAATGCCCGCCCCCGGCCCCCGGCCCCAAGCCGCCCGCGCCCTTTCCTGGCGGCGCAGCCACGCAGGCAGTCACGCAGGCAGCCACTCAGGCGGCGGCCACCCAGCCTTTCCTTGCAGCTCGCAGCCACGCACCAACCCTCACCCGGCTGGGGCTCGCAGGGGCCCGCGCCCACTGCGCCTGGGCCCAAGACCCCAGGCCCGCTACACCTGTCCGCGTCCGGCGGGCCCTGCCCCTGGCCCGTGTCCCGGAACCGTGCACACCCGGCCTGCCCCTTCTCGCCTTCCCCGCCTCGCCTGGCACCACGCCGATGGGCCCCATGCCACAGACTTCCCGTGGCCCCCTGAGCCCAGGGGACAGGCCCCACCCAACCAGCCGCCCCACTGCCCCGTGGCCCCTCGGGCAGCGGGGAAAGCGGGCGGCGCTCGCTCTCCCTCAGCCAGTGCGGTCGGTACCCCTGTGCCGACCAACGGGACACGGTCCGGAGCCCGCGAAGCAGGCACGCAGGCGCACGCACGCACGGACAGAAGCCCCGCGGGCCCGGGGCCCATCGCTCCTCCCGCACGGGGCTGGTGGCATTCAGAGCCCATGGCGCCTGGACACACCGCCGCCGGCGGCGGAGGCAGACCGGGGGCCACCTGGCTGAGCCCGGGGGCCACCTGGCTGAGCCCGGGACCCACCTGGCTGAGCCCGGGTCCCACCTGCCTGAGCCGGGCTCTCACCTGGCTGAGCGGGGCTCCCACGTGGCTGAGCCCGGGTCCCGGGCCGGTGCCTTCCCCGCCGGGTCCAGCCCAAGCACCAGCACCCGCCACCCGGGCCCGCTGGGGCCAGAGCTCCCTGCCCTGCCCGGCGGACACTCGCCGGTCCGCTGCCCGGGAGGCCTCTGGCCCGTGCCCCCTCTGGCCCCAGCAGCAGTCCGGGGCCTCTTTCCCCCGGGGGGTGGGGGTGGGGGGGGACGGCAGGGCCCGAGGCCCAGGATGTGTGCTCGGGACCCGAGGGCACACGAGGGCACGGCGAGCAGAGGCGCTGGTCCTGGCAGCCCGGCGCCACGTCCAGTTGGGCTAGGGGCTGGGAGACCGAGGCCCAGCGGTCCAGGCCGTCACTGGCGGCGGGCAGGTGTGCCGAGGCCGGGTCTCGCTAGCCGGAGAACTGAAGGAAGCGGCCTCCCGAGGGAGATGTCCCCCACGGGGCGCGCGGCGCGGGTTGCAAGGGTCCCTCCCGCCGGCGGGCGGCAAGCGCCCAGGCGCCTTGTGGAAGGCCTGGCCGAGCGGGCGGCCGTTGTCGCCCTCGCCTCCGGCCAGGCGCACCTGCGGGAGCTGGGCGACCTCCGCTGTCAGCAGGCGCTGGCGACAGCGAGGCCTAGGCCGGCTGAGGCCGGGACGCCTGGAGGGGCTCGGGGCGGCAGGGCAGCGGGCCGGGGCCCCAGCTCTGCGGCCCAGGGCCTCTGGGACGAGAGGCCCGTGCCGGCAGCCCGGCAGGGCCCAGGCGCAGGTGCGTGGGGACCGAGGCTCCGCCCAGCGCCGCGGCCCGGGTGCGGTTGCGCTGCGTGCGCCTCGGGGCCTCCCGCTGCGGCTGGGCAGCCCCCGGTGCCAGGTCCCAGGGCCTGTGCTGTGGCCCCAGCTGCGCAGGCCTCCGGACAGCCTGGCCCCGACCCGGCCACCTGCCGCTCTCCACCTGGCTCCTGGGTGAGCGTTTGCAGCCAGCGCGGCCGCCCGCATCCGACAGCCGGCTCGTGGGCGACGCTCCGAGGGAGAGCGGCCGCTGCCGCGCACGGCGCGGCTGTGTGGCCTGAAGGCCGGGCGGCGTGCGGGCCGACCCCCGCCCTCCGGGTGGGCGTGGCTCCTGGGGGCGGGCCCCGGCGGCCGAGGGCAGAGCCCGGCGCGCGCGGCCGGGAGCACGAGGTCTGGACGCGGGGACCCGCTGCGGCGGCCCAGGGCCCAGGGTCCGAGCTCCGGGGGGGGGGTGGGGGAGAGGCGTGCGGGGTGAGGGTGTGGGTGGGGGGCCGGGGGCCGGGGACCGGAGACAAGCGGGCGCGTGGGCGGCAGGCCGGGCCTGGGGCCGGCCCCGCCTCCTGGGCCGGGGCAGTACCGGCTGAGGGGCGCCGGGTGGGCGGGGGTGGCAGGCGCTTCGGGGAGCCCCGGCGCCGCGCGGTGAGGCAGGGCCGGCCGGCCGGGCGGCCGGCAGGAGGCGCCGGCGCTCGCGCCTGCGGCGGGTCGCTGCGGGAGAGTCGGGGGCCGGGCAGGCCACGGGGGTGCGCGTGGCGGTGGGGAGTCGGCGGGGCGCCGTCCGGGGACTGAGCCGTCGGGGGCGCGCGGGTCGCGCCGTGGGCCCGAGGGCGGGGCCGGGGCCGGTGGCGTGTGGGCAGGCGAGCGGCGGGGCTCCCGGGAGCCAGTGGCGTGCGGGGCAGGTGGGGCCCGAGGCCAGGGGCGGGCCGGAACGGCTGGCGGCGGCGGCGGCGGGCTGAACGGTCGGCCCGGAGGCGGCCGCCCTCAGCCTCCGGGGGCGGGGCGGGGCCGGGCGGGGCGGGAGCGGGAGGCTGGCGGCTGGCGGCTGGCGGCGCGGCGGCGCGCAGCGGGCTCTTGAGGCTGCCGGCGGCGGCAGCCGGCGTCTACGGCCATACCACCCTGAACGCGCCCGATCTCGTCTGATCTCGGAAGCTAAGCAGGGTCGGGCCTGGTTAGTACTTGGATGGGAGACCGCCTGGGAATACCGGGTGCTGTAGGCTTTTGCCACGCGCTGCTCACTCTCGCTCGCGCTCCGTTTTCCGGCCCCGAGCTTGCGGGAGCCTGGCTCCCCGTCGCCTGCAGGGCCAGGCATGCCAGTCGTCGGCCCTGTCTCCTGCCCATCGTGCGCGCTACCTTTCCCGGTGACGCAGCCAAGCAGGCAGCCACTCAGTCGGCGGCCACCCAGGTCTTCCTTGCAGCTTTCAAGGTCTCACTAACCCACACCAGCCTGGGTCGCTCATGGTTCTCTCGCAAATGGTATAGTGTTCATAGCCCCTTGTCCTGCTAGACCTAGGCCTCTCTGCAGCCCTCCTTGTGGCACCTTCTTCCCACTGTATAAATCTTGTTCTACTGCTGGGTTAGTCATTTCCCTCTTTCCCTGCCTTCCGTGCTCCACCAAGATTGGCCTAAGGCAAAATTTCACCTAAAAAGCTGGATCCCATCCCCCAGACTTGTCTCCTTTTGTCCTAGGTATAAGCCCTACCCAACGTGCTTTCTGGCCTTTTACCTTTATGTATGAGAACTTCTAGTTGAAATTGGGTGGTAGTCTCAACCAACAGCCTTCGAAATCAATACAGAAATTGATACAGATACAGCGACACCCAGCGAAAATCCTGTGGTTTATCAGTCCTATTGTAGGTAGTATTTGGACTTGAACATTTCTTTCCTTTCCGAGTCCATCTTGGGTATCATATATCCCCTGACTTTTGTCTTTATGGCAGGATTTCTCTTCCATGTGTACAGTTGAGGGCTTTTTTTTTTTTAAGATTTAAAAAAAAATTTGTTTCTTTTCCCTCACCTACTTCCCCCAGTTGTCTGCTCTCTGTGTCCATTCGCTGTGTGTTCTCCTGTGAGTGCTTATATCATTATCAGCGGCACCGAGTATCTGTGCCTCTTTTTGTTGAATCATCTTGCTGCGTCAGCTCTCTGTGTGTGCGGCACCATTCCTGGGCTGCCTGCGCTTTCTTTCGTGCCGGGTAGCTCTCGAGGGGTGCACTCCTTGCACGTGGGCTTCCCACCCCTGAGTGGCAGTGCACTCCTTGGGCGCATCAGCACCGTGCATGGGCCAGCTCCACATGGGTCAAGGAGGCCCAGGGTTTGAACCGCAGACCTTCAGTGTGGTAGGCGGAGGCCCTAACCACTGGGCCAAGTCAGCTTCCCTGAAGGCTTTTTTCTTCCACTCTCCCCACCCCCACCACCCCTTGTGGATGTATCCCTGCATTTCCTTCCATAGAGGGCCGTGAGCCCAGGTTGACTGCAGGTCTGCTGTCGGCAGTCATCTCTGTTTTGGTATTTTTTATAAACTAATATTTTAGGTATTAATGTTCTTTTTTTCTAGTAGACTACTACTTTAATTCAGCTTCCCATTTTAAATTACCTAAACTAAAATTTCCAATGAAAATAGAAAATTTATCATGCACATAGTAGTGTAAAATCATATTTTCTCTGCGTATCATTTGTATTTATCTGCCAACCTTTCTTAATTATGCCTATCGATTGTTCAACGTTTCCTTTTTTAAGAAAATATTTGTATAAATGTAACACTTTTCTTTCAAATTTTATTTGAAAGTCTATTTCTCTTCTAACATTGTAGGCATATAAGAAGTTGACTCTGGTTTTATTTCATTCATTTTGCCTTAATACAATGCATCCCAAATGAACATTGTGGTAGTTGTTTAAAAAAAATGAGTATCACCATTGCTCACACATAATGTGAGACAGTGATTGTTTCCTATCTGTTAGATGTATGCTCATTACACATCAATAGCTAATCTCAGAAAACTGATTTCTGTGGAGGAACACAAATAACTAGGTAGTTCTTGAATAAAGTTAAAAATGAGAGCCGCTAGAGTTCCACTGTCTTCATCTGGACCTACAAAAGCACAGTATTCACCCGTTCCTTCCTGTAGTCCTCCCCTCGTTTTCAGATAGTCCATCTCCATCAAGGTTTCCTTTCGCGTTCTTTAATAATCATGTCCTATTGAGAATGATGAATTTTATATCGAGTAGTTGTAATAGTTCCCTAGAGTATAACTGTAATTAGAAAAGTAATTTCACCCATTCTTTCTCATTGCCTGGTCCCATTTTACCATCCTTTAAACTGTAGGAATATACATTTAGAAAAAAATAGTTTTAGCCTTCTGGGAGAAGAGGGTGAATGTAGCCTGTGCCTCGATTTGTCGAAAAACACATTCTTCATTTTTTGCGTTAGGGGAGTAGCCTTAAGACCCTTTCGCTCCAGAGATTTCAAACATATTTTCATCGGTTAGCCTAGATTAGTATAATTAAATGTATTCAATATATTCCCGCGTTTACATAACAAATTTCGAAAACGTGCAAATCGGCCCTGTTCCTCAGTTATAAACGCTCCCCGGCTGTCAATTTGTATCGGCACCTATCTTTTTTCCCCTGGTGGAATCCCCTGAGCAGTGTTAAGCGGGCGCAGGTGGAGGCGCCGGAAGTGCGCAACGGAAGAGGCGGGCCTTGACCCTGCTGAGCCTACGTGTCCCGCCTCCTGGCCTCTGTCTTCCAATTCTTTGAGGCCGCTCCTTCCAGCCTACTTCCGCCTTCCGGTTTCCCCAGGGCCACGTGGGTGTTATGGGTTTTGCCTGAACAAGTGTCACCCTCGGCGCGTCTTACTCCTGGGTGTTCTCCATGGCGTCCGAGCTGGCCGCGCCGGTGGAGCTGGGGTTCGCGGAGGAGGCCCCGGCGTGGCGGCTGCGCAGTGAGCAGTTTCCCAGCAAGGTGGGCGGGCGGCCGGCGTGGCTCGGGGAGGCGGCGCTGCCGGGCCCCGCGGAGCTGGCTTGCCCCCTGTGCTCTCGCCCGCTGGCCTTCCTGCTGCAGCTGTACGCCCCGGTGCCCTGCCGGCCCGACGCCTTCCACAGGCACCTCTTCCTCTTCTGCTGCCGCGAGCCGCCCTGCTGCGCCGGCCTGCGAGGTGAGGCCCGCCCGCAGGTGACGGTTTGGGGGTCGGTGGTCGTTAGTGAAGACCCATTTCTCCCCGCGCTGTTTCACCCAAGCTTGGTTTCTCGTTGTGGTCTCAGTGCTTTCTTATAGATATTTTTGAATAGCTCCTACGTGCACAGGGTTAAAATTCAGGCAGTACTCAAATTTTATCAATCTCACTTAATTCTTCTCGTTAAGTTAAATTTAGTTCCGCCCCAAGAACCAACTCAGGTGATCAGGCAATTCTGGACTTCAGAAACTAGTCGTTTTCATTTATGCATGTTATTTTCTTTTCTCCTCTTCCAGTAAATAAACCTCCTGGGAGCAGAAAGTTCCTTCTATTTATCTTTATTATTAGTTTTTAAAATGACTTTTTTGACCTGTGTCTGAGTCGAGGCTGAAGTATTTGTGCGATTGAATTGCTCTGGATTTATTGATAATATTCATAGTTTTTCTTCTATTTTTTTCTTAGTTTTTAGGAATCAGTTACCCAGGAAAAATGACTTCTACTCTTACGAGCCACCTTCTGAGAATCCTCCCTCAGAAGTAGTATCTGTTTGTCTCCAGCTCAAGTCGGGTGCTCATCTCTGCAGGGTCTGTGGCTGCTTAGCTCCCAAAACATGCTCCCGATGTCAGAAGGCACATTACTGCAGTAAGGAGCATCAGATGCTAGACTGGAAATTGGGACACAAGCAGGCTTGTGCACAGTCAGGTGAGTCAGGTGTGTTCTGTTTTGGTTTTTAATCTCAACTCAGTTTCACGGCTTCTGTCAATGCAAAGCCTTTTATTTTGAAGATAAGCTTAAAAGTTAAAATTAGAAAGGGTACCGAACTTTTCAATATTTCTTAGTTTGGTCTGTGAACGCTTTTATAGAAGAGGAGCTGGGAAGCCTTTAGCATTAGCTTGACTCAGAGAAGAGTGCCAGTGTGGACAGTTTTCAGTTGCTCCATTTTTGGTAGGTTTATATTTAAGCTCTTTCGTGGTAGATGTAAAATATTGTATAATAAAAAGTTAATATAAGTTTCATATATTTCCTTTAAGATTTAAAATTTGGTATTCATTTCCACCTTAGCTTACCCTGCCCAGCGCCTGATAGGCTGAGGAAGAGTAGTGAAAGAGAGTCAGATTGTCTGATAATGATCTGAAGAATAATGAAGATTTGATTAAAAAAAACCTTTTTTTTGACTTTTTATACTCTATTTCTTCAAAACCATTTTAGAATGAGGTAGAAGGAGGAGAGTACGTAGTTTTTATTTTAAGTAGCAAGATATGTTGCTGTTAAAGAAATTCATAAAACGTAAAAGTGAATGTAAAAGGAAAATTTATAGTGTCCTGTATAACCAACTACCCAGGTTATTTCCTTCCAGACGTTTTTCTGTGTGTACAGAATATGTTTTATTAAAAATAAAGTTATGGTTTCAACTTTCTATAATTTCCCCATTTCACTAAAATTTTGTTATAGTTATTCATGTTAAAGAATAATTCACATATTTGTTATTTGCATGCAAATAAATTCCTAATGAATTAGAGAGAAAGTCATTAGACCCTTGTCAAGGAACAAGATCAAAAACAGAAGGGACAAAGAAAAGCTTTTGCCATTCTTGCTGCAGTGAATACAGTTTTGGGTAAACTTATTAGCTGTCAGCATAGAGGCCTGTTGAACATTCTGATGTTGAGTGGGGAGGAATATAAAAACAATTTTCTCAGTACATGAGAGGCTGTCTCTGTACTATTTGTAAGGTCTTTTTATTATTACTTGCCAGGTCTGCCATGTTCCTCATGAGACTTTTCATTTGTAATTACATGAAGAGCTTGGTGCCTTTGGCCGGTGCCTCTAAAATGGCTTCCTATTTGTAGTACATAAAAGTGCCCTTTCTTCGGCTAAGCCCTCCCTTGGTCCCCTGGCCATTGTAGAGTTTCTCTATCTAGGACAGAGTGGGTCAGCTGGTGTTCAGAGCAGCCTGATCCAGTTTGTTGGCCCCAGAAAATATATTTAATTTTTTTTTTGCCATTTCACATAAACCATCAGAGTTCTTGGCTTCTTTTTTTAAAAATCAGGAGATCTGTAAGTGCTGGACTACTCTTCCAACTTGGCAGCTGTCCCCTAAGTACAGGCCTGTGCTCTCCAGCTCATGACAGCCATCATCACCTTCTTTTGTCTCCTGGGCGCTCCCTGCTGATTAGCAACATGCTGAGCTCTCATTAGCAGAAACCCCCCCCATAATGCTGCTTCACTAAGTCTGCAGTTTGGGTCCCTCACATGTTAAAGTCCAGTGGCAGTTAGGCGGGGGTGGCATGGTGCACACAGCACTGAGGACTCACGCGCCTTCTCTCCTGCGTGTCTTCAGTTTCTAAGGCTCCCAGAACTCCATCCAGTGGGTTCACATTCTAGGCAGTAGGAAAGAGGAAGGGGCCAGAGAGGACAGGCCTTTTTCCTTTTAGGACACTTCTGAGTCTCGGTGGCAGCTGTGCTTTCATTCCCATGGTCAGGACTCAGAGTCATGGTCTAACTCGGGGGAAGTGGAGGCTGGAGCTGTCTAGTTCCCCGTGACCCTGTGTGCTGCTCAAAAGCTGAGATTCCTTTATTATTGAGGAAGAAAGGGAGAACAAGTGTTGAGGAAGAACTAGTAGACTCTGACAGTTACCATTTCTTGTCTTGCTTGTCTATTTTTTTATAGTGGATAAGTATTTTTCTGTACCCATGTCTTCACTAGTGATTTGAAAACAAAGCAGGAACTACCCAGATGGTAGCTAAGACCAGTTCATTCCATTCTTTTTTTTTTTTTAAAGATTTATGTATGTATTTATCCCCCCCACATTGTCTGTTCCCTGTGTCCACCTGCTGCATCCTTCTTGTCCGCTTCTGTTGTTGTCAGCAGCACGGGAATCTGTGTTTCTTTTTGTTGTGTCATCTTGTTGTGTCAGCTGTCCTTGTGTACGGCGCCACTCCTGGGCAGGCTGCACTTGCTTTCGTGCTGGGAGGCTCTCCTTACGGGGTGCACTCTTTGCGCGTGGGACTTCCCTACACAGGGGACACCCCTGCGTGGCAGGGCGCTTCTTGCACGCATCAGCACTGCGCGTGGGCCAACTCCACACGGGTCAAGGAGGCCCGGGGTTTGAACCGCGGACCTCCCATGTGGTAGACGGACGCCCTAACCACTGGGCCAAGTCTGCTGCCTCATTCCATTCATTTATGCTGACAGCCTTGCCCCTTTTATAGGCATTTAATTTATGCCTCCTAATAATCTAAATACAGGAAGTACATGTTAATTTACTAGGAAATCCATTACCATGTGGAATAGAATATGTTAGAAATTGGGATTTATTTGGCCACCTTCAAATCTAAATGATTACTAATGATGCTAATAATCTTCTCTTTTAGATAATTTGGATACAATTCCAGACCACAACTTTCTTTTTCCAGAATTTGAAATTGCAATAGAAACAGAAGACAAATGTCCTCCGGAAGTTCTGGAAAAGGAAGTCGACTCAGAGTTTACAGGGAGCATGGGTAAGGAGTGAGTTTCAGATTTATACCTTGAACAATTAAATATAACGTTTGAAAAAAGGTCTCATTAATACGGCAAGAAGAGAAGGTACTAAAAGGAGAAAGAGGGCTCACTTTGGAGGCTGCAGTCTAATATTCTCATTGTCTCAGGTGAAAATATCCCTCCTGTACCCTGCTTCCTGGCTTATCTCAGCTGCGTTCTGGTTGCCAGTCAAGACCTGCCAAAGGAGGGGCCTGGGTGGTCACTTGGGTAGGGCCACGTAAGATGGCAGACACTTGGGAAGTGGACTTGGCCCAGTGGTTAGGGCATCCGTCTACCACATGGGAGGTCCATGGTTCAAACCCCGGGCCTCCTTGACCCGTGTGGAGCTGGCCCACGTGCAGTGCTGATGCACGCAGGGATGTCCCCGCCCAGGGGAGCCCCATGTGCAAGGAGTGCGCTCCATAAGGAGAGCTGCCCAGCGCAAAAGAAAGTGCAGCCTGCATAGGAATGGTGCCACACACACACGGAGAGCTGACACAGCAAGATGACGCAACGAAAAGAAACACATATTCCTGTGCCGCTGACAACAACAGAAGCGGACAAAGAAGACGACTCAGAAAATAGACACAGAGAACAGACAACTGGGGTGGGGGGGAAGGGGAGAGAAATAAATCTTGGAAAAAAAATAAAAAAGATGGCAGACACTTGGTAAGGTGGACTTGGCCTAAGACCTGCTTCTCCTCAGGCTGAGATAATGCACGTGAGTGTGCCCAGCACTGTACTTGGCACATGGCAGAGTTCTATTTGTACTGTTTTTTATTTTTATTTTTATTTTTTATTTTATTTCTCTCCCATTCCCCCCCCGCCGCCTCCGTTGTCTGCTCTCTGTGTCCATTCATTGTGTGTTCTTCTGTGTCCGCTTGCATTCTTGTCAGTGGCACCGGGAATCTTTGTTTCTTTTTGCTGCGTCATCTTGTTGTGTCAGCTCTCTGTGTGTGTGGTGCCATTCCTGGGCAGGCTGTACTTTCTTTTGCGCTGGACGGCTCTCCTTACGGGGTGCACTCCTTGCGCGTGGGGCTCCCCTTTGCAGGGGACAGCCCAGCAGGGCACGGCACTCCTTGCGCGCATCAGCACTGCGCGTGGGCCGGCTCACCACATGGGTCAGGAGGCCCTGGGTTTGAACCCTGCACCTCCTATCTGGTAGGCAGACGCTCTATCCCTTGAGCCATATCCGCTTCCCTATTCGTACCGTTAGCCACAGTCATCCACCTCGGGGCTCGCTGTGTTCTCTGGTCCCCTGCCTTGTACACTCCAGCCAGAGTTCACCCTCTGTGGCTCTCAGTTTCATCACAGAGTTGTGCTGTCATCAGCTCAGTCCATTTCAGAATGTTTTCATTACTCCAGAAGGGAAAATCCCATACCCCCTTTACACCCCTCCGTTTGCACCTTTAGCACTGATAGAGCACCTTCTTTGCCACTGTTGTAAAAATATTACAATATTACTATAACTGTGCTCTGTACATTATATTAGTTGTATTTTCCCCATGTATCATGTCTCTCTGTATTCTTTTTTTTTTTTTTTTTTTTAACAAGAAAAATACTTTAATTGTAAAACTAACTTGAGGGTGGGGCTGCAGTGCCAGGGCAGGAACCTGACTCGCCTAGCAAGGGTTCTGCACCCAGTGCCACCCTACAGGGCGGGGTTGGGGCAAGGGCTAGTGTTATAAAATGACAATATAAATAGATTTTTAGAAAACAGGAGGCTGCCCAGGAGCAGTGGTCATTTTCTGCAGAGACTGGGGGTGGTGGGAAGCCCTGCCCCCCTCTCCATATCCTTAAATACCTTGTAACAGGAACAGCTTGTATTTGTACTGTTAACTAGTCATCATCCACGACCAAAATCACTGTTATACAGTCCCTAGATTATCCGCTAGCTTTCTTTCAATTGACATTAACCTCCCTAGACTACCTGTCAGGTACATGCACATTTATAAGCCAGCTGTGTTGGTTATACTCACAATGATGTGTTTCCATCAACTCTGTCCATTTCGACACATTTACAGCCCACCTTATTAAAATTCTACTTGTATTCAGCATCAGCTCCCCTTTCAACTACTGCCACGCCCATATAATAGCAGTGCTAGATGCAAACACTGTTATGCTTTCACCTTTTCTATTCATTTTCAAAGATTGAAGACAACCTTTTCACCAATTCTACACAGATAAACCGTCAGCTTTTCATTCTCTAGTCTCATTCTATTTTCTGGTGACCCATATTCTATTATATTGGTGCAAAAGGAGTTGTGGTTTCAGACCGTGAATTTTAAATCATTATAACTAGGCTCAAATACATCTTTACTAATCAAAGTAGGAACCGTTACAGTCAACACACGTTTGCTAATTTGTATACCGTAAAAATATGTGCTTCGGGATTCGGTGAACTCTTGGAAAGCGTTTTCTGCATCCTTCTGGTTGTGGAAGTGTCTTCCCTGCAAAATGTCATCCAGATGCTTGAAGAAGTGGTAGTCTGTTGGTGAGAGGTCAGGTGAATGTGGTGGATGAGGCAAAACTTCCTAGCCCAATTCATTCAACTTTTGAAGCATTAGTTGTGCTGCAGTAGGGCGTGGAGAAGAATTGGGCCCCTTTTGTTGACCGATGCCGGCTGCAGTTTTTGGTGCATCTCTTCGGTTTACTTCTCAGATGTAATGGTTTCACTGGGATTCAGAAAGCGGTACTGACTCAGACCCACAGCAGACCACCAAACAGCGACCTTGACCTGTTTTGGGTATAAGTTTGGCTTTGGGAAGTGCTTTGGAGCTTCTTCTTGGTCCAGCCACTGAGCTGGTTGTCACTGGTTGTTATATAAAATCCACTTTTCGTCTCACATCACAATCCAATCAAGAAATGGTTTAGGGAAGCGGACTTGGCCCAGTGGTTAGGGCGTCTGTCTACCACATGGGAGGTCTGCGGTTCAAATCCCGCGCCTCCTTGACCCGTGTGGAGCTGGCCCACGCGCAGTGCTGATGCGCACAAGGAGTGCCCCGCCATGCAGGGGAGTCCCCCGTGTAGTGGAGCCCCACACGCAAGGAGTGCGCCCCAAAAGGAGAGCCGTCCAGCGCAAAAGGAAGTTCAGCCTGCCCAGGAATGGCGCCACACACATGGAGAGGTAACACAACGAGATGATGCAACAAAAAGAAACACAGATTCCCGGGTGCCGCCAACAACAGAAGCAGACAAAGAAGAATACGCAGCAAATAGACACAGAGAACTGATAACTGGGGCGGGGGGGAGGAAGGGGAGAGAAAGAAATCTTAAAAAAAAGAAATGGTTTGTTGTTGCATAGAATAAGAGAAGAGGACACTTCAAAATGATGATTTTTTTTTTTTTTCGGTCAGCTCATGAGGCACCCACTTTTTATCTTACTCCATGAGTTTACACAATGTATTTAGTTCATAGCAAAATCACAGGATTTGTCCTTTTGTGTCTGGCTTGCTTCACTGAACATAACGTCCTTCAGGTCAACCATGTTGTCATATGCTTCATGACTTCGTTTCTTCTTTTTTTAAAAAAACCAAATAGAGTTTTACTTCCTCTTTTCCTATTTGGATGTCACTTTTTCTTTCCTTGTCTAATTGCTCTAGCTAGAATGTCTAGCAAAATATCGAACAAGAGTGATGACAGTGGGCATCCTTGTCTTGCTCTGGATTTTAGAGCATTGAGTACGATGGTGGCTGTGAGTTTTTCATATATGCCCTTTATCATTTTGAGGAATTTTCCTTCTGTTCCTCTCATTTGAAGTGTTTTTAATCAAGAAATGATGCTGGATCTTGTTGATTGCCTTTTCTGCCTTGATTGAGATGGTCTTGTGTTTTTTCCCTTCAGTTTGTTAATGTGGTATAGTATGTTAATTGATTTTCTTATGTTGAACCACCCTTTCCTACCAGGAATAAATCCCACGTGGTCATGGTGTATAATTCTTTTGACATGCTGTTGGATTCTATTTGCAAGGATTTTGTTGAGAATTTTTGCATCTGTCTTCATTGACTGGTCTGTAATTTTCTTTTCTTGTAGTGTCTTTATCTGGCTTTGGGATTAGGGTGATGTTGGCTTCATAAACTGTGGGGATAATTTTTCCCTGTTTTTAATACTTTGGAAGAGTTTAAACAGGATTGGTGTTTTTTTTTTTTAATTTTTAAAAAATTCGCCCCCCCCGCCACTGCCGTTGTCTGCTCTCTGTGTCCATTCACTGTGTGTTCTTCTGTGTCTGCTTGTATTCTTGTCAGTGGCACCCCGAATCTGTGTCTCTCTTTGTTGGGTCATCTTGCTGCGTCAGCTCTTCATGTGTGTGGTGCCACTCCTGGGCAGGCTGCACTTTTTTCATGCTGGGCGGTTCTCCTTACAGGGCGCACTCCTTGCGTGTGGGGCTCCCCTACGCAGGGGACACCCCTGTGTGGCATGGCACTCCTTGCGCACATCAGCACTGCGCATGGGCCAGCTCCACACGGGTCAGGAGGCCCTGGGTTTGAACCTTGGACCTCCCATGTGGTAGGCAAATGCTCTAGCCATTGAGCCAAATCCGCTTCCCAGGATTGGTGTTAATTCTCGAAATGCATGGTAGAATTCACCTGTGAAACTGTCTGGTCCTGGGCTTTACTTTATTGGGAAGATTTTGATGATTGATTCAATATTTATTTAAATGTGATTGGTTTGTTAAGTTCTTGTATTTCTTGTAGTCATTGTAGGTTTTGCCTTCCTAGGAGTTTGTTCATTTCATCTAGGTTGTCGAGTTTGTTGGCGTACAGTTTCTCATAATATCCTCTTGTGATGCTTTTTATTTCTGTGGGGTCAGTTGTAACTTCTCCCTTTCATTTTTTAAAAAAAGATTATTTCTCTCCCTCTCTCCCTACCTCCCAATTGTCTGCTCTCTGTGTCCATTTGCTGTGTGTTCTTCTCATTAGGCAGCTCCGGGAACCGATCTTGGAACCTTCCAGAGTGGGAGAGAGGCAGTCATTCTCTTGAGGCACCTCAGCTCCCTGTTGTGCTACATCTCTTATTGTCTCTCCTCTGTCTCTCTTGTTGTGTCATCTTGCTATGCCAGCTCTCCACGTGGGCCAGCTTGCCTTCACCAGGAGGCCCTGGGCATCGAACCCTCAACCTCCTATATGTTAAATGGGAGCCCGACTGCTTGAGCCACATCTGTTTCCCCCCTTTCATTTTTAAACTTTATTTGTATCTTTTTTTGTTGTTGTTAGTCTAGATAAGAGGTTTGTCAATTTTATTGATCTTTTCAACCAGCCCTTAGTTTTGTTGATTTTTCTGGGGTTTTTTTGGTTGTTGTTGTTGTTCTCATTTTTATTTATTTCTGCTTTAACTTTTTATTATTTCTTTCCTTCTGCTTGCTTTGGGAATGGTTTGCTGTTCTTTTTTCTAGTTTCTCTAGTTCAGTTAGATCTTTGACTTTAGCTCTTTTTTAATATAGACATTTAGGACTATAATTTTCCTTCTCAGCACTGCCTTTGCTGTGTCCCATAAGTTTTGATAAGTTGTGTTCTTGTCTTAATTTGTCTCAATATATTTATTGATTTCACTTGCAATTTCCTCTTTGATCCACTTATTTTTAGGAGCGTGTTCAGTCTCTACACATTCGCAAATGTACTTTTTTCCTGTCTGTTATTGATTTCCAGTTTCATTCCATTATGATCTGAGAAGGTGCTTTGTATAATTTCAGTCTTTTTATGTTTATTGAGAGCTACCTTGTGAGCTAAGATTTACTCTATCCTGGATAAAGATCCTTGAACACTTGAGAAGAATGTATAACCCAGTGATTTGGGATGCAGTGTTCTGTAAATATCTGTTAGATCTGGCTTGTTTATCATATTGTTCAAGTTCTCTGTTTCTTTGTTGATCTTCTGTCTGGCTGTTCTATCTAATGATGCGAATGGGGCGTTGAAATCTCCGACGATTATTATAGTGATGTCTATCCTTCAGGTTCGCCAGAGTTTGCCTCATGTGTTTTGTTTTGGGGCACCCTGCTTAGGTGCTTATATATTTATGAGTTATTTCCTCCAGTGGATTATCCCTTTTGTTGATGTTTAATGGTCTTCTGTACCTTTTAGAACTATTTTGCATTTAAAGTCTGTTTTGTCTGACTTTGTATAGGTACCTCTGCTCTTTTTTGGTTACTGTTTGCATGGAGCATCTCTTTTCAACCTTTCACTTTCTGGTTTGTATCCCTCAGTCTGAGTCTCTTGTAGGCAGCATATGGATGGCTCATGTTTTTTTATCCATTCTGTCAGCCTATATCTTTTGATTGAAGAGTTTAATCCATTCACATTCAATTATATTACTGTAAATGCATTATGTATTTCCACCATTTTATTCTTTGGTTTTTGTATGTCATAGCTTATTTTTGTCTTTTTACTCTTTTGGTTATCCTTTCTGCTATTCTTGCTTTCTACACTCTTCTCCAAGCCTCTCTTGTCTTTTTCTTTCAGGCTATAAGGCTCCCTGTAATACTTCCTGGATTCTTTTTTATGAACTCTGAATTCCTTTTTATATGTGAATATTATAAACTCGCCTTCATATTTGAAGGACAGTTTTACTGGATAAAGAATTGTCAGGAAGCGGATGTGGCTCAAGTGATAGGGCCTCCGTCTACTATATGGGAGGATCTGGTTTCGATCCCTGGGACCTCCTGGAGAAAAAGAAGAGAAAGCGTGCCTACGTGGCGAGCCAGTGCCTGCGCGGTGAGCCAGTGCCTGCATGGGTACCTGCGCGCGTTTCCACACGGCGAGCCATTGCCTGTGAGTCGTGCAAGTGATTCGTGCAGCAAGATGATGACACATCAGAAGAGAGACAAGGGGAGAGTCAAGGTGAAGTGCAGCAGAGACCAGGAACTGAGGTGGCACAATTAACAGGGAACCTCTTTCCACATCAGAGGTTCTCAGGATCAAATCCTGGTGAATCCTAGAGGAGAAAGCTAAGAAGACAAAAAAAAGAGAGCGAGAGACATTGATACAGAAGATTGCACAGAGAGTAAACCCTGACAGCAAACCCCCCCACCCCGGCAGAGTAGGGGAGGGGGAGGGGAAGAAAAAAAATTCTTGGCTGTCAGTTTTTCTCTGTCGAGATCCTAATTGTACCATACCACTGTCATCTCACCTCCATGGTTTCTGATGAGAAATTCAGATGAAGTTTTACTGGGTGTCCCTTGTATGTGATGGTTTGCTTCTCCCTTACTGCTCTCCTAATTTTCTCTTTCTCTTTTTTGTTTTACATTCTGAGTAGTCTGTGTCTTGGAGTAGGGCTATTTGAATTTATTCCAATTGGGATATGCTGTGCTTCTTGGACATGTAAGTTCATTTCTTTCATGAGAGTTGGGGAAATTTTCAGCCATTCTCAAATACTCTTTCGGTCCATTTTCCCTTCTCTTTTCCTTGTGTAACTCCCATGCATCATTATTACTGTGCTTCCTAGCCTCTGCTCATTTTTTTTCTGTTATCTTCAGTTTCAGTGGTTCTCTATTCTTTATTACTTATTTTTTCATCTATCAATTTGAGTCTGCCCTTGTATGCCTCTAATGTGTTTTTTTTTTCTGGATTCTTTAATTTTTTTTTGAAGATTGATTTTATTTTCATTTATTTCTCCCCACCCCCTCGTTGTTTGCACTTGCAGTGTCTTTTTGTCTTATTTCTTTAGGAGGCACCGGAAACTGAACCTGGAACCTCTGATGTGGGAGGGAGGCGGCTAACTGCTTGAGCCACCTCCATTCCCTGCTTTGTTGTCTCTCATTGTGTTTTTCTTTTTGTATCGCATGTTGCGTCAGCTCGCTGTGCCTGCCTGTCGCAGCAGCTCATTGTCTTGCTCGTCTTCTTTAGGAGACACTGGGAACCTCCACTCCCTACTTTGTTGTATCTCCCTCTTTTTCTTTTTTTTTTTTAAGGTTTTCTTGGATCTGTTTTCGTTTTTTCTTGTGTCTCTTGTTGCGTTGTCATACCGCACCTGCCCATTGCGCCAGCTCACCATCTTCTTTAGGAGGAACCGGGAACTGAACCAGGGACCTCCCATGTGGTAGCAGGCGCTCACTTGCTTGAGCCACATCTGCTTCCTTTTAATGTGTTTTTTTGTTGTTGTAATTTTTAAAAATTCTTTTTTCTTAAAGGTAAGTAGATGACACAGAATGTTACGTTAAAAAACATAAGAGCTTCCCATATACCCTACTTCCCACCCTCCTCCCTCCTGCTCCTCCCACATCAGCATCCCCTTTCATCAGTAAAGGCCCATTCACTGCATTTGATGAATACACCCTGAAGCGCTGCAACACTGCATGGACCGTAGTTTACATTGTAGTTCACACTCTTCCGGTCCATCCAGTGGATTATGGCAGGATATGCATTGTCCTGCATCTGTCCCTGAAGTATCATTGAGAACAACTCCAAGTCCCAAAAATGCCCCATATCACACCTCTTCCTCTCTCACCCTGCCCTCAGCAACTCCCGTGGCCACCGTCTCCATATCAGTGATACAGTTTCTTCCATTGCTAGTCACAACAATTTTGTAGAATACCAGCAAGTCCACTCCAATCAATATTATATTCCTCCATCCTGTGGACCCTGGGATGGCGATGTCCACTCCGCTAAATCAGGAGGGGGCTTAGATCCCACATGGCTGATGGATGGGATTCTCCTGCTTGCAGTTGTAGACACTCTTGGTTCCATGGTGTGGTTGGCCATCTTCACTTCCATGTTAGCTGACCTTAAGCCCAACAAACCGGAGAGTAGGTGTTGGAATCTGCTGAGGCTCAGGGCCCAGCTGGCGCATGGCCAGTTCAGAGATCCAGGTCTCCTGAGCATACATTCTAATGTGTTTTTGATCTCACTTATTGTGTTTTTCATTCCTGTTATTTTTCTATTCTTCTTTGTGCCCACTCAGTGTCTTTTTTTTAAAATGGTACCATGGCCAGGGAATGAGCCTGGGACCTAGTATGTGGGAACCCAGTGCTCAACCACTGAGCCACATCGGTTCCCCTAGGTTTTTTTTCTTCCTCCATTTGTTTCCTTGTTTGTTAGGAGGCATTGGAGCCTGCACCTGGGACCTTCAATGTGGGAAGCAGCCACTCAGTCACTTGGGCCCCATCCGGTCCCATCAGTATCTTCTTCCTGCCATATTTTCTTTCAGCTCATGGATTTGATTTTGGAAATTTCTAAGAATCTCATTGATTAGTTGTCTCAAATGTTGTGTCTCATCTGGGGCTTTATTTGAGATATTCCTTTGCTTGAGCCATTTCTTTCATTTTCTCATTATGGCTTGTGATTTTTTGCTAATGCCTAGGGTAGGCATCTGATGAAGATGGTGAGTTTTCTCCGCTCAGTTTCTGTTTCATAGGGATTTAGTGGCAGGAGGCTGTATGTGCCTGCTGCTGTGATTTTTGGTTCATCCTATTCTTGGTCTTCAGGATCGTCCCTGTTCGTTACAGTCTCTCAGTTGAAAGCCTGGTGCGAGTGGCTTTGCTCCAACATGGACAAGATCGGTGCGATAGAGGATCCCTCCCTGAGGCTCTTCACAGCCTCCCAATCCAAACTTTCTGAGAGGCTGTTCTCCAGCCTCTGCTGGCAGCCCCCTCGCTTTTCCAAGGTAGGAAGGAATTCCGCCCGCTCTGCGTCCTCAGCAACCATTCCTGGTCAGTAAGGAGGGTGATGGAGAGGGTTTACATTATGGTTTACACTTAGCACTGTGTAACTTTATAGGTTTTGGCAAACTGTACAGTGGCCTGTAGCCGTCACTGCAGAGTCAAGCAGAACAATTCCAGTGCCCTAAAAATGCCCTGTGGTCACCTCTTCTCCCCTCCCCTCCCTCAGAACCTCTGGTAACCACTCTGTCATTGTTACATTGTTCTTCCGTTAATACAATAAGAAGTCTGCTTTGGTCTGTGGGTGGATTCACCCCTGATGTTTGTTCATTCCTTGGTATGGAGGATTCTGGGATGGTGATGCCCGCTCTCCTTCAGATTGAGGGGGCTTAGCTCTTACTGGGCAGATGGAAGGAACTGTTTCGCTTGCAGTTGTAGATATTTTGCTTTTTGGGATGGGGGTTGTCCATTATCATTTAGTTTCCTGGGCAAGTCCAGCAAACTGGAGAGTAAACGTTGGCTACAACTCTGTTGAGATTCAAGGTTCAACTGGCATGTGTGTGAATAGACCGAATATATATTTATTGGGTATGGTGCTAATTATAGGTTCAAATAAAAGGGGTAGAAGAGTCATGTGTAGGGGAATTATAAATGAGCCTAACTCTGTTAGGGGGAAACAGGTTATCATATATTCCAAGGTAAGGCCCACCAACAGGGTGCTGATTTCGTGGGGTTGTGCGCCATGCCTCAAGTGTCCAGATGATTCTAGAGCCCCCAGGAGCACCCCTTTCTGTGCAGTTAGTGAGATCCACCTGAGAGGTACATGACCCCCGACTCACTTTGAAATCTTAGCCATAAAACTCTTTTGCTTTTAATTCCGGCCCCTTTTGGTCATGGTCTTTTGAGTTGTGTCCCATGCCAGGGGGGAAGGCAGTGTCTTTGTTTGCTGAGTTTGGCTTAGTGAGAGGCCACATTTGAGTAACCAGGAGGTTTCCAGAAGGTAATAACTCTTAGGCAATAGATATTAGTAGGCTAAGTTTCAGCTTTACCAGAATAAGGTTCATAAATACAAGCATTAATATCGAGGGATTGCCATACTGGTCTGTTTTCTTTTATTAGGCACTGCCTGTGTACTCTAGAGATTTTGCCACTACACTAGTAGAGAATATAGCAGGACTCCCAAGGATGGGTATTTAATATTTTATTGAAATATTTGTCTCCACCCACTGAGATAACACCCTATGACCACATGAACATTTGGATTCCATAGAGGTGTGCGCCAGGTGCACCCTCCCAGCCCACCACCACCCCGCACCAGTGACCCCCCCGCCGTAGTTTCCAAAAGAGCACTCCCACAGTTCTATTCTCAGCCGCAGTCCTCTGCCTCCCCAGGGTTCATCTCTTCTTCTCCCCTCAGCTCTGTGGACAGCCCAACCCCGTCACCGATGCCAGCCCTGTCAACCCCATTCACGTGGCCATTGTGAGGTGGGATTGTGCTGCCATGTAAATGCTTTATGTTGGCGTATCTGAGAACTAGGATTTGGGGCATGGGAAAAAGATGTAGGTGTAATGATGACACTAAATAAAACCCAGTAGGTCTGAATTTAAATTGGAAGTTTCAGTATGAGCTCATGATGTGTTTTTTCTCAACAAAGTTTTTCTAGCTCTCTCCACTGAAAACCAGCCTAGAACTAATGACTAAGCCAGGGGCAGTGGTTACCCGATGTGTGGAAGGTGGTCTCTATATACCATTTCCCTCTCAAAGGAAGCAAGGCTTTTTAGAGAAATGGCAGATTCCAGAGCTGGGGCAAGGAATGTTCAAATGCTGGAACATCATCGTACCAGAAAGCAAGGCAGTCAAAAAGTACGAGGGTCATGGCTCCCATTGGCAAAAGATTTGAACATCAATAACTGCTGTAGATTAAAACACATCAGCTATGATAAAATTAGTGGGTTCAAGGGAAGCGCCTGTGGTTCATTCATGTGGGCTCCCGTCGACCACATGGGAGGCCCTGGGTTCGCGTCCCGGGGCCTCCTTGTGAAGACAGGCTCACCCGCAAGCGCCACGGAGAGCTGACTCAGCAAGGTGACGCAACAAAAAAGGGAGACAGGGAAAATCACAGGAGAGTGCACAGCAGATGGACACAGAGAACAGACAGCATGCAAAAAGCCACAAGGGGTGTGTGGGGGAATATAAAAAAAATTAGTGGGTTGAAATGATGACTTTAAGAAAACCTTAATAATCACCTTTGTGGAATACTAGGGAAATCACGATTTTGAAAATTGGTAAACAAAGGGAAGATCAAGCATTTAAAGAGGTATCTGTATACATCTTTTAGTGATACATATAGTAAATTATTCACAGAAAAAGTGAAAAACCCAGGATTTACTTCAAAGTAATGGGAGTTGGGGAAGTAGTGGAGATAGCCCAGAAACAGTGTCATACACGTGATGACTGTTGGAGCTGGCGATGAGGACAGTATCTTTTCTACTTTTATGCAAGTTCAAAACTTCAAAATAAAGAGTTTTTTTTTTTTTTTTAAAAAAAAAAACACCTCAGAGTTAGCTGGGTCCTATCCGAGGCCCCGGGTGAAAGGGTGGAGGGGAGGGCTATGGGCTGAGGGCCTAGGTGGCAGGCAGCCACAGGGGCCTACTGCGGAGGGGACAGCCTGGGCCTGGTGGGGAGCTGAGCGCTTCAGTGTGGCCGGAGTTTGATGGGGGATCCCAAGAGATGAGGACCAGGCGGTAGGTGCACAGTTTTGGAGACTGAGAAGATGAATGTACAAACTAGGGGAAAGGAAGAAAGAGACATCTGGTTAGGTGTATCTTCTCCCACCTGTTAGGAATGGCTTAAGTACAGTGGTCGTGATGCTGACCTTTCCGTGGGTGTCTTACGATGTGCCTGGAGCAGTTCTTTTGAGCTTTAAAGACAAGCGCTAGGCAGGAGCCTGCTTAGTAAATAACACTTCATGGAGTAACCGGAAATTCAGGTTGGTTCATAAAGCGTTGACGGGACGTGCCTGAGCAGGGAAAGCTGTCTGATTTAACACTTCAGTTTGGCGGTTTAAAACTGGGTTCCCTCCCCACGCGTGAACAGTCAAGTTCCGGGCATTATTCCCATCTTGCGTAATACTGATGTTGATTTTTCAGATGAAGTGCCTGAGGAAGAATTGGAGTCCCTGGCAAAACATGAATCCAGGAAGATAAAATTTTCCAGAAGTTTAAAAGTCATATAGCCCTTGAAACCAGAACAGGTAAAATAGAACTCATGTACCTCCTTATTATCTTTAGGTCTTATCTTCTGGGTACAATCCATGAGAACTAACTCTTAGGATCTCATGAACACAGATAGCTACTATAGAAAGGTGTTTTCTGCATGGCTAATCCATTAACTAGTTATTAAAAGACTGAAGGTTATACTATTACCGTATAGATATCATATTTTTAAAAGAGGCTACATATTGAGGTTTACTGTTCTCTCAGTGGTATAGAGAAGAATATGATGTTGCTTATAACACGTGGAATTTAGGGGCAAATAGGAGAAAGAGGAAAAGGAAAGAAATTTTTGCCCAGTTTCCAGTAGGGAATATTGGCTTCTAAGAGTAACATGACAACATTTTAACCCAAAGATAACTATGGTTTGGGAAAAGAGTAGAGGCTTCAGAATTGGAAGGGACCCAGGTTTGAATCATGGATCCATTAATTACTAAATGAACTTCTGCTGTAATCTTATTTACAGTGTAAAAAAAATAGAGTAGTTGTGAGGATGAAGTGATGGGACTCTAGGCACGTCGTGTTTAGCACGTTGCTGTTCTCATCTTCTGTTCTTCCGTCAGCGTTATTCCCCTTAACCCACCCTGCTGTAGACAATACCTGTCACTTAAGACGATAACTAAATCCACACTAATCAGTCATGGATCTAATAAATGTGCAGGGAGGTTATAGGAAGAATAAATCTAGGTTCTAAACACGAAGAAGGCAGTTTTTAGCAGGGCATTTATTTTTAACAAAATATTACAGGAAAATCACGCAGTTGTTATAGGAAGCTTCTGTCATGGGTTTTATTTAAACACTTGTCTTTTGTATTTGCCCCTTAAAATTTTAAAAATTAAGGTTCCTTAGTACTTTTATGAAATTAAGCCCTGGGCTATATTTTGGATATGGAATGTGGTAGTAGCATTATTCTTAGTCTTGAAGGGCTAGTCATAGGATGAAGATCCTAACTATATTAAACAGTATTAGTTTTCTACAAAATATAATTTTGATGCCCCTGTGAGTCAGGTAAGCTGAAATTGTGATTGTTCTGTGAAGGCATTCATGATGTGTACTGGCACAGCTAGGTCTAATGTGCAGAGTGGAAAGTATCTTTTCATGGGGAGCAAGTGTACCTCAAGTGGTTGAGCGCCTGCTTCCCACACAGGAGGCCCCGGGTTCAGTTTCCATTGCCTCCTAAAAACAAACAAATGAGAAAACCAACTCAGGGGAATGTGGCTCAGTGGTTGAATGCCGGCTTCTCACATGTGAGGTCCCAGGCTCAATTCCCAGCCTTCCAAAAAATAAAAAAGTATCTTTTCAGTTTAGGGTTCTATCAAGTAAAGTGTGTAAGCATTTTACAGATCTAAAAGCTAATCAGATAATGTTACCGTTGAAAACTTTTAGCTAAAGTGTTGATTATTTGAACATGATTCTAATTGATTTCAGATTCTCAGATATGGCAGAGGGATTCCTCCCATATGGATTTCTGGTGAAAATATCCCTCAAGAAAAGGATATTCCAAATTGCCCTTGTGGTGCCAAGAGAATATTTGAATTCCAGGTACAACCCTTAAAAATAAGGAATATTTTAGTATATAATTACCGATTTTTTCTTTCTAAATATTTAAAAATTTTACCAAAGCAGTACATACACTTGGTTAAATCAGGTTAGTATAGCAGGTACCCCAAAAATAAAAGAGTAGTTTTCTGCCCCACCTCAGGTTGCTTTTTCTGGTGGTTATATTACACGTTTATTTATTCTATTTGTCGCTGTTTTTTACACCTTATTTATTGACTTCTGTGATGAGGATGTAAATGCAGTAGCTTGTACCACCTCTTGCTGTGAATGTGTCATTATATTTTTAGTGCTTTTATTGTTAATTTCAAATAATATGTTTATATCTTTTTTCTTGTTCGTTATTTAAGGTCTTTGACTGCTTACTTTGTGTTTTGAACCTTCACTATTTATCTTGGTTGCTGGATCTGTTACGGGAAATGTTTCTGTTCAAGTGAATTGCTAGCTTCAAAATCCGTTTGGTTTTGGTGGTAATGCCCATGAACTGTGGAGTCATTACAGTAGATAATATTTGTTTTCTTTGGGTAAAAAAGAAAAAAAAGAAAAAATGAATTATGAGGACGGTACCCAAAACTTTGCTTGGTACTTCTCTTTTGCTCCATAAGGTAAGCTGGCAGAGTTTGTATAAAATAATTCCCTGTTCTTTCAGATGATTAGACTGCTTGCCTTCCAAGCTCCCTTTCTAGTCTATACAAATACAATCTATTAGTGTTTCCTCAGTCCTAGTTATTAAGGTTTTAAATGAGCCAAGATACAAGCTGCCCAAATAGATGCCTCAGCCCTATTTTGTGACCCAGGAGTAATAAAAAATAGGTTAAAATCCAGGTACAACTGAGAAACATCTTTCTCAAATAGAGAAGAAAAGACTTCCAGGAAAACGGCAGCACAGAAACAGGCAGAGATCACCTGTCTTCCAAAAAACAAGTAGAGACTGTCCCAGAGGTTTGCAGGCCCAGGAGGGAGCGGCGTGGGGAGACGGAGAAGCCAGAACAAATATTGTGAGTGAATCACCTCCCCGCAACAGGGAAGAGCACCCACTTCCCGCCCTTGAGGCAAAAAAAATAGAAGTATACAAAAGCAGATAGTAAGTGCCAGAAGAAAGGATCAGCAACCAAAGAACAGATATAGAAAAGAATGGAAAAAACTGAACAGGGGCTCAGGGACTTGACGATAGCATGAAGCACACAAATGTACATGTCATGGTTGTCCCAAAAAGAGAAGAAAAGGGAAAAGGGCAGAAAGAATATTTGAGGAAATAATAGCTGAAAATTTCCCAACTATTATGAGAGTCATGAACATGTCCATCCAAGAAGTGCAGTTACTCCTAGCAGGATAAATCCAAACAGACCGACTGCGAAACATCGCTTACTAGAAAGTCAGATGCCAAAGACAGAGAGAGAATCCTGAAAGCAGGAAGAGAAAAGCAATCTATCCACATGCAAGAGATGTCCCTTAGTGTGGCTTTCTCATCAGAAATCATGGAGGCAAGATATATTTAAGATACTGAAAGAGAAAAACTGCCAGCACCAGAATTCTTTATGAGGCGTAAAACCTCACCTTGAGAAGTGAGGGTGAGGTTAAAAACCTGTCGGATAAGAAATACTAAAGGGGGTTCTGGAGGCTGAAAGGAAAAGACACAAGAGAGTAGAAATGAAGATTTTATAGTAAAGGTATAACTAAAAGGATAAAAAGACAAAAATAAAATATAACATATAAAAGCCAAAGGAGAAAATGGTTGAAGTAATGCCTTTACAGTAGTAACACTGAATGTTATTGGATGTTAATGGATTAAAAAAAAAATGAGCCATCTATATGCTGTCTAGACTCAAGGATACAAATAGGCTAAGTTTGGAAGAAGGTATTCTATGCAAACAGTAACCAAAAAAGAGCAGAGGTAGATATTACCAGAGGTAGCTAATATCAGATAAAACATATTTAATGCAGAACTGTTATGAGACAAAGAGAAAAAATCATCATAAATATGTAAGCACCCTTTCTCATGGCAGGGTGCCCCAAAATACATGAGGCAAAACTGAAGGGAAAGGGGAGCACATGTAGCTCAATGGTTTAGTGCCTGCTTCCCATGTATGAGGTCCTGGGTTCAATCTCCAGTCCCTCCCAAAAACAACAAAACCAAAAACCCCAAAACTGAAGGAAAAACAGATGTCTCTATTTACAATAATTGGAGACTTTAATATACCACTTTCATCAATAGAGAATCAATAAGGAAACAGAGGACTGGAATAATACGATAAACTAGATCTAACAGACATATACAAAACATTGCACCCCAAAACAGGATATAGTTTTCTCAGGGGCTTATGAATCGTTCTCCAGGACAGACCACACGTTGGGTCACAAGACAAGTCTCAATGCATTTCTCCAAGCATAATATATGGAGTTTGTTAACAAATGTAAACAACCAGTGGGTCAAAGAAGAAATTGCAAGAAATTGGTAAATATCTTGAGACAAATGAAAATGAGAACACAATGTATCAAAATTTATGGGCTGCAGTGAAGGAAGAACTAAGAGGGAAATTTATAGCCCTAAAGACCTTACATAAAAAAGGAAGAAAGCTAAAATCACTTATCTAACTGCACACCTAGATGAACTAGAAAAAGAACAACAAACCAACAAAGAAAAAAAGATGCAAATAAAATAAAAAATGAGGAGACCTCACTGAAAAAGTCTCGTAAGAGGTCTATTATGAAATACTGTATACTAACAAATTAGACGATGTGGAAGAAATGGACAAATTCCTAGAACCACACTGCTGCCAAGACAATATACCAGAAATGGGTTGGCTTTTACAATGGGGATTTATTAGTTTAAAAGCTTACAGTTTCAAGGGTGAGAAAAATGTCCAAGCCTTCATCAGGAGACTGTCTGACGGCAAACCTGGAATCCTCTCTCATGTGACAAGGAACATGGAGGTGTCTGCTGGGCTGTGTCCTCTTCTCTTTTTTTTTTTTTTTTTTTTAATATTTATTTATTATTATTATTATTTTTTTAATTACATTAAAAAAAATATATGAGGTCCCATTCAACCCCACCGCCCCCGTCCCCCACTCCCCCCACAGCAACACTCTCTCCCATCATCGTGATACATCCATTGCACCTGGTAAGTTCATCTCTGAGCATCACTGCACCCCATAGTCAATGGTTCACATCATAGCCCAGACTCTCTCACGTTCCATCCAGTGGGCCCTGGGGGGATCTACAGTGTCCCGTAATTGTCCGTGAAGCACTATCCAGGACAACTCCACGTCCCGAAAACGCCTCCACATCTCATCTCTTCCTCCCGTTCCCCACACCCAGCAGCCCCCATGGCTACCGTTCCCACACCCATTCCACATTTTCTCTGTGGACATTGGATTGATTGTGTCCATTGCACACCTATGTCAAGTGAGGGCTTAGATTCCACATGGGTACTGGATGTACTCTTCCCGCTTCTAGTTGTAGACACTCTAGGCTCCATGTTGTGGTGGTTGACCTTCTTCAACTCCATGTTAGCTGAGTGGAGTAAGTCCAATAAGTCAAAGTGTAGGAGCTGAAGTCTGTTGAGGCTCTGGGCCTGGGTGTCATATTATCAGTCCAGAGATTCAAATCCCCTACATATATCTTAAACCCAGCACCAACTACAATTCCAATAAAGTAGCATGCAAGTCTTGTGAAAAGAGATCCCCTCTGAGTCCATTTCCATCACGCAGAAACACCAGCTCCAAAGAAGGGCCATCTGTCATGGCAGTGAACCCCTTCTGCCATGACCATAGAACCCGTGGGTCTCTTTATCCCTCAAAAGAACCAATACCTGGGGTTGTATCTACCTTATCTGTCTCTTAGACTCTGTTCAGTTGTACATAGGGGTATTCCTTCTGACAACCTCCAGACTCTTTTTTAGAGACTCACAGCCTTATAATCTCATTTCTCCTTTCCATTTCCCCCTTACATTAGGTCAAACCGCTTCCCGAAGTCATGTTATTATATGTAGATAGGTATATTCTGCTGTTCCGCATTGAATCTTTAATTCAAGGTCATTTTCTAGTTGCTTCTTCAGCTGGTATGTGGTAGTGATCCCTCGGTGCCAGGGAGGCTCATCCCCGGGTGTCGTGTCCCACGCTGGGGGGAATGCATCATATCTACACGCTGAGTTTGGCTGTGAGAGTGGCCACATTTGAGTAACATGAAGGCTGTCAGGAGGAAACCCCCAGGCACAATGCTACTCTAGGCCTTGTTCTTATTGCAGGTGCATAGGCTCAAAAGTGTAGCCATTAGTATCAAGAGCCCACTGTTGGGCCCTCCTTCCTTCCTGGTTTTTGCCGTTGCACCTGGAGGATTGCCGCTGCTCTCCCAGGGCCCACAACAGTGACCCCCCGGCCAGGAGCCCAGTACCCCCCCAGCTGTTGTTTTTAATTGTTTCCACTATGAGTATATATAGACATTACCGTATACCTTGGGCATATGCCCTGTATAACTCCCTGTCAACCATATATATCCTGTCAATAACATCCCATATCAGTATTCCTCCACTGCCATTGTTGAACCACTCTGTGATCCAAAACTTCCCGTAAAGTGAATCCCAACATAATGTCAGCTTCAGAAGAGTCTTAGATCACCAAAATTCATATATACAATATACAGTATTTCCCCAGATCCACCATAAAACCTTTTCCCTTGCACAGCAATAATCTTTTAACTTATTCATATCATATTTCCTGAAACTCATGTACAGATTCCGAAACTATAGTTTTCAAACAAAGTAACATTTGTGCTTACTATGTGGTCCATACTTTAGGTTGTACAGTTTTCTAAATTTTTTAGTTATCCTATGTTTTGACTTATGGTTTTCATTATTAGTCTGTCGTCCCTTATATGTTTTTGGTGTAATATTAGCTGTTTTATATTCATCCTCGTGTACTCTCACATAACTCCTCTTTTGCCCCCTTATTTACCTTTGTTCCATCCATTGCACGTCCATTTTCCCCTCCCCTTAGGGCCCACAACGCCTGCCAATCTAATGCCCTGGGAGCCGTCCTTTCTCACGAGAGATACAGTTCTCTCTATTCGTCGGCATTAGTCTTCCCCAGGATATGGGTCCACCCCACCCAATGGTAGAACCCACCTTGGCAAAATGAGCCTTCAGCTATTCCCTCCGGAGTCCTCCCGCATCAGACCATACCCCCTGAGCGTCCTAACCAGGTAACCCTCCTACTTATACTTTGATACGTTTTACTCAACATTTAGTTCTCAATGAACTTCTGGCACTCTCCCATGTTTGTATGTTTCCCCTCCCTCCCACCTATTTCTTGGACCATATTACCCCTCTTCCCATCCCCAGCCCCCCTCAAACCCAGAAAACCCCACCCGAAGGTAACCCCTTGCCCCCATTTTGTCCCTTCTTTGTGCTCATACTTACCCCCAGCTCATCACAGATTCCACCCCTACAGACATTAACTCACATCCTTCCTCCACCCCCCGATTTCCAGTAAGCCACTTTTCCAGACTCTAGCTCTCTGAGGCAGTTAACTTATTTCATATCATTGAGGTCATATAGTATTTGTCCTTCAATGCCTGGGTTGCTTCACTCAACATAAGATTCTCAAGGTTCATCCATGTTATCACGTGTGATTGTAGTGTATTGGTTCTTACAGCTGAGTAGTATTCCATTGTGTGTATATACCACATTTTATTGATCCACTCATCTGTTGATGGACTTTTGGATTGATTCCAACTTTTGGCGATGGTGAACAATGCTGCTATGAACATTGGTGTACATATATCGGTTTGTGTCCTTGTTTTCAGATCTGATGGGTATATACCCAGCAGTGGTATTGCTGGGTCATATGGCAAATCTATGGATAATTTTTTGAGAAACTGCCAAACTGTCCTCCAGAATGGTTGGATCCTTCTGCATTCCCACCAGCAATGGATGAGTGTTCCCCTTTCTTCACATCCTCTCCAGCATTTGTATTCTACTGTTTTTTTCATGGCTGCCAATCTTATGGGAGTAAGATGGTATCTCATTGTAGTTTTGATTTGCATTTCCCTGATAGCTAGGGATTTGGAGCATTTTTTCATGTGCTTTTTAGCCATTTGTATTTCTTCTTTGGAGAAGTGTCTGTTTAAATCTTTTTCCCATTTTTTAAATGGGTTGTTTATCTTTTTGTTTTCGAGATCTATGAGTTCTTTATATATGCAAGTTATAAGTCTCTTATCAGATATATGGTTGCCAAATATTTTCTCCCATTGTGTGGGTTCCCTTTTTACTTTCTTGACAAACTCCTTTGAGGTGCAGAAGGCTTTAATTTTGAGGTAGTCCCATTTATCTATTTGTTCTTTTGCTGCTCGTGCTTTTGGTGTGATATTCATGAAGCCATTTCCTATTACAAGGTCCTGTAGATGTTTCCCTACACTGCTTTCTAAGGTCTTTATGGTCTTGGCTCTTATATTTAGGTCTTTGATCCATCTTGAGTTGATCTTTGTATAAGGTGTGAGATGGTAATCCTCTTTCATTCTTCTACATGTAGCTATCCAGTTCTCCAGGCACCATTTGTTGAATAGGCCATTCTCTCCCAGTTGAGAGGGTTTGGTGGCTTTATCGAATATTATATGGCTATATACATGAGGTTCTATATCTGAACTTTCAATTCGATTCCATTGGTCTGTGTGTCTCTCCTTATGCCAGTACCATGCTGTTTTCACTACTGTAGCTTTGTATATGTTTTGAAGTCAGGAAGTGTGATTCCTCCTATTTCGTTTTTCTTTTTCAATATGTCTTTGGCTATTCGGGGCCTCTTTTTATTCCAAATAAATTTCATAGTTTTTCTAGTTCCTTAAAGAAGGCTGTGTTGATTTTTATTGGGATTGCATTGAATGCGTAGATCAGTTTTGGTAGGATAGACATCTTAATAATATTCAGTCTTCCTATCCATGAACAGGGAATATTCTTCCATTTATTTAGGTCTTCTTTGATTTCCTTGAACAATCTTGTATAGTTCTCGATGTATAAGTTTTTTACCTCTTTAGTTAAATTTATTCCTAAGTATTTGATTTTTTTATTTACTATTGTGAATGGTATTTGTTTCTTGATTTCCTCCTGATCTTGCTCATTATTGGTGTATAGAAATGCTACTGATTTTTGCGCATTGATCTTATAACCTGCGACTTAGCTAAACTCATTTATGAGTTCTAGGAGCTTTGTTGTAGATCTCTCAGGGTTTTCTATATATAGGATCATGTCATCTGCAAATAATGAAATTTTGACTTCTTCCCTTCCAATTTGAATGCTTTTATATCTGGTTCTTGTCTCAGTGCTCGAGCCAGTACTTCCAAGACAATGTTAAATAGGAGCGGAGACAATGGGCATCCTTGTCTTGTTCCTGATTTTAGAGGGAAGGATTTCAGGATTTCGCCATTGTAAACAATGTTGGCTTTAGGTTTTTCATATATACTCTTTATCATGTTCAAAAAGTTTCCTTGTATTCCGATCTTTTGGAGTGTTTTTATCAGGAAGGGGTGCTGTATTTTGTCAAATGCCTTTTCTGCATCTATAGATATAATCATGTGGTTTTTTTCTCTCAATCTGTTTATATGGTGTATTACATTGATTGATTTTCTTATGTTGAACCATCCTTGCATACCTGGAATAAATCCCACTTGGTCATGGTGTATAATTCGTTTAATGTGTTGTTGAATACGATTAGCAAGTATTTTGTTAAGTATTTTTGCATCTAGGTTCATTAGAGAAATTGGTCTGTAATTTTCCTTTCTTGTGGTGTCTTTGTTTGGCTTTGGTACTAGGGTAATGTTGGCATCATAGAAGGAATTAGGCAGTGTTCCTTCTGTTTCGATTTTTTGGAATAGTTTCAACAGGATTGGTGTTAGTTCTTTCCGGAATGTTTTGTAGAATTCACCTGTGAAGCCGTCTGGCCCTGGGCTCTTCTTAGTTGGGAGATTTTTAATGACTGATTCTATCTCTTTGCTTGTGATTGGTTTGTTAAGATCATCAATTTCTTCTTTCGTCAGTATGGGCTGCTTATGTATTTCTAGGAATTTGTCCATTTCCTCCAAATTGTCATTTTTGTTGGAATATAGTTTTTCAAAGTATCCTCTTATGATAGTCTTTATTTCTGTGGGGTCAGTGGTGATTTCACCTTTCTCATTTCTTATTTTGTGTATTTGCATCTTTTCTCTTTTTTTCTTTGTTAGTCTCGCTAAAGGTTTGTCAATTTTGTTGATCTTCTCAAAAAACCAGCTCTTGGTCTTGTTTATTTTTTCAAGTGCTTTCTTATTTTCTATTTCATTTAGTTCTGCTCTTATCTTTGTTATTTCCTTCCTTCTTCTTCCTGTTGGGTTACTTTGTTGTTGTTTTTCTAATTCCTTCAAATGTGCAGTTAATTCTTCAATTTCTGCTCTTTCTTCTTTTTTGATATATGAATTTATGGCTATAAATTTCCCTCTCAGTACCGCTTTTGCTGCATCCCATAAATTTTGGTATGTTGTGTTATCATTATCATTTGTTTCAAGGTAGTCATTGATTTCTTTTGAGATTTCCTCTTTGACCCACTGTTTTTCTAAGAGTGTGCTGTTTAATTTCCAGATTGTCGTGTGAAGTCTGGGTCTCTGTCCCTTGCAAATTTCCAGCTTGACTCCACTGTGGTCAGAGATATTGTTTTGTATGATTTCGATCTTTCTGAATTCATTAAGCCTTTCTTTGTGGCCTAGCATATGGTCAATCTTGGAGAATGTTCCATGTGCGTTTGAGAAAAATGTATATCCTGCTGTGTTTGGGTGTAATGATCTATATATGTCTATTAGATCCAGCTCTTCTAATATACTGTTCAAATGTTTTGTTTCTTTAGTGATTCTCTTTTGAGATGTTCTGTCCAGAGTTGATAGTGGTGTATTAAAATCCCCCACTATAATTGTAGATGCATCTATTCTTTCACTTAGTTTTTCCAGTGTTTGCCTCACATATTTAGAGGCGCCCTTGTTAGGAGCATAAATATTTATGATTGTTCGATCTTCTTGACAAATTGTCCCTTTCACTAAAATATAGTATCCTTCTTTGTCTCTCACAATTGTTTCGCATTTAAAGTCTATTTTGTCTGATATTAATATAGCTACTCCTGCCTTTTTTTGGTTGTTGTTTGCTTGTATGATTGTTTTCCAGCCATTCACTTTCAATCTCCATGAGTCTCTGGGTCTAAGATGTGTCTCTTGTAGGCAGCATATAGATGGGTCGTATTTCCTTATCCAGTGTCCCAGTCTGAATCTTTTGATAGGTGAGTTTAATCCGTTGACATTCAGTGTTATTACGTTTAGAGAGTTATTTATGGTAGCCATATTTTGGTTGGATTTGTGTTTGTTATATTTTGTTTGTATTATTTTATTTTCCCCTTCTATTTTTGTCTTTCTTGTTGCTTTTACACTCTCCTCCATCTCTGACTGTCCTGTTTTTTCCTTTCTTCCTGCAGAATTCCCTTAAGAATTTCTTGAAGGGGATGTTTCTTGTTGATATACTCTTTCAGTTTCTGTTTATCTGTGAATATTTTGAACTCTCCATCATTTTTGAATGCTAGTTTAGCTGGATAGAGTATTCTTGGTTGGAAATTTTTTTCCTTTAGTACCTTGACTATATCATACCACTGCCTTCTTGCCTCCATGGTTTCAGATGAGAAATCAGCACTTAATCTTATGGAGTTTCCCTTGTATGTGATGGTTTTCTTTTCTCTTGCTGCTTTTAGAATTTTTTGTCTTGAGCATTGGATAATTTGACAAGTATATGTCTTGGGGTGGGCCTGTTGGGGTTTATGACCAGTGGAGTGCGCTGTGCTTCTTGGATATGTACATCTGTCTCTTTCAGTAGATTTGGGAAGTTTTCATTCATTATTTCCTGCAACACTCCTTCTGACCCCCTTTCCCTTCTCTTCTCCTTTTGGAATGCCTATAATACGTACGTTTGAGCGTTTTGCGTTATCATTCAGGTCCCTAAGTCCTATCTGGATTTTTTCTACCTTTTTATTGACCACTTCTACTGTCTGTTTGATTTACAATGCACTGTCTTCCACATCACTAATTCTCTGCTCTGCCTCTTCTAGTCTGCTGATATTTGCTGCAAGTGTATTTTTGATTTCTTGAATTGTGGTGTTCATTTCCATCATATCTGTTATTTTTTTGCGCATGTCTGCAATTTCCCCTCCAAGTGTTGTCTTCACGCTGTTAACCTCTTTCATTACTTCATCAAATTTGTCGGTGATAAATGTTCTGAGATCTTTCATTGCTTGTGCGAAGTCCTGCCCCCCTTCCTGATTTTCAGTTTGTTGATTGGATTCAGCCATGTTTTCCTGATTACTGGTTTGGTTTGTAGATTTTTGTTGCTGTCTTGTCAACATTTTTTCTTGACGGGTTTAATCAGTTCCTTAGCTTCTTTGTCTAGTCTTGGAGATTAATTAGCTGTTGTTTTTGCGTAAGTGTTATATCTTCTCTTTGTCACTTTGTTCTTCTTATTCCAATTTCTTATTGCTAGTTAAGCTCACTTTAAAGGAAAGTATTAGTGCTGGGGAAAGTCAATTGTGTAAGGAAGGAAAAAGTGTGAAGTAGTATTGGTGATATATGTTTACAAAGCAACAATATGAGTTCTGGGAGGATGGAGGTTAGATCATGTAAATTGTGTAGAGTTATAGTAGTAGGAAAGTACCTATAATGAGGTAGACGACTGAATATGGGAGGAATGTGGTACATACTCAGAGGCTATTGTTTTCGTGAGAGAGGGAAAGAGAAAAGAGAGGTAATAGTTTCAGGGACGAATACCAGATGGAAAACTAAACAAAGGTATTAGAAATTAAGAGTTAGACACTTTGTGGATCAAAGAAAGGGAGATGGAATATAGGAGAGATAGCAGATGGTGGAGGATATCAAGTTGTAGGGGAAAGGGGATAGTGTAGATAGGCTAAATCTATTCACAGAGAAATGAGGCAGTGGAGTGTGAGGAAACCCAGCAAATGTGAGGTATTTCCTGTAGGACCTATTGTATTGTTAAGGTAAAATAGTATAAGAAGAATATTGGGGACAAGAAAGAGAGGATTGAAAAAAAAAAAAAAAGAACAACAAGAACAACAACAACAACAAAAAATTAAAAAAAAAAAACCAAAGAACAGAAACCCCGCCTCCAGGCTCGGCTGGGCTCAGCTGGGCTCCGGTCCCCCGCCCGCCGCCCGCCGTGGCTCGGCTGGGCTCGGCTGGGCTCGGCTGGGCTCGGCTTTCCCGCCCGCCGCCCGGCGCAGCGCGGCTCGGCTCTCCCGCTCGCGGCGCGGTGCGGCTGGGCTCGGCTGAGCTCAGCCGGGCTCCGCCCCGCCGCCCGCCGCGGCTCAGCCGGCTCGGCCGGACTCGGCTACCCTGGCCGCCGCCCGCCGGGGCTCCGCGCGGTGCTAGCTGCCTCGGCTCCGCCTACCCAAGGAGGGAATCCTCCACACGTAGCTGGGATCTCCGTGTATATTTCACAGATGGATCCTCTCTGTTACCTTCCCTCCAAATCGATGTCCAGACACCTCCGGACCAGGAAAAATCCCGAAACAGCCGGTCCCAAAGAGTCTCCGACGCCTCCCAGCCAATTCCCCCCAGGAGCTAGTAACCGGGAAGTTCACTCAGCCGCCATCTTGCCTCCCCCTCCTGAAAAGTCCCAATTTATATCTTATAGACCAGTCCTTTCCGTTACCTTCCCACCAAATCGATGTCCAGACACTTCCTGCCCTGAAAAAATCCTGAAAAAGCCTGGTCCCGGAGAACCTCCAGTGGTGCCCAGCTGCCTCTTCCCAGGAGAGACGGCAAGGCAAGCTCACTCAGCCACCATCTTGCCGGAAGTCCTGTGTCCTCTTCTCTGACATGGCAGGGCACAAGGAGGCAGCTGCTTGTCTCTCCTCGGGGCCTTGTTTTCAGCTTCTGTGTCTCTTGTTTTCAACTTCTGGCTCCCAGGGCCTTCTGTCTCAGCTTCTTGGGGCTTCTCTCTGTTTCTGCAGCTCTGCAGATTCCAGTTTATAAAGACGCCAGTAAGAAGATTAAGACTCACCCTGGGCTACCCCTTACTGGAGTAATCTAATTATATGGCCCTTAACCAAGTTTACTTTAATATGTTCACAGTAGGTTCACGCCCACAAGAGTGGACCAATTGAAAAGCATAATCTTCTGGGGTCCATAAGACTCAACCTACCCCACATGAACAACCAACACCAATTCTAGAAGAAATACAAGACCTGAACAAACCAATCACAAGTAAAGAGGTTGAATCAGGCATCAAAAACCTCCCAACAAAGAAAAGGCCAGGACCAGATGGCTTCACAGGTTAATTCTACCAGTCATTCTCAAACTCTTTCAGAAAGTTGAAGGAAAACACTCCCTAACATTCTGTTAAACCAACATCGCCCTAGTAACAGAGCCAGAGAAAGATATTACAAGAAAAGAAAATTACAGACCAATCTCTATGAACATAGATGCAAAAATTCTCAAACAAAATAGAATCCAACAGCACACTAAAAGAATTATACTCCATGATCAAGTAGGTTTAATCCTGGTGTGGAAGGGTGGTTCAACACAAGAAAATCAATTAATGTAATATACCACATTAACCAGTCAAATGGAAAATCCACTTGATCATCTTGATTGACACAGAAAAAGGTATCTGACAAAAGCCCACATCCTTTTTGTTTTTTTTTCCTATTTAATTTTCCCACATTCTCTCTCGATGAAAACTTACAGCCAACATCAAAATCAAAGGGGAAGGACTGAAAGCTTTTCCTCTAAGATCAGGAACAAGACAAGGATGTCCACTGTCACCACTGTTAAATACCACTATGCTAGAAGTTCTAGCTAGGGCAATTAGGCAAGAAAACAAAAACAAAAGGCATCCAAGTTGGAAAGGAAGAAGTAAAACTCCATTTGCAGATGACATGGTAAAACTATTTGCGGATGACATGGTCTATACTTTTCTTCTCTAACAAAACTATATAGCAGATACGTTCAGCAAAGTGGCAGGATACAAAATCAACACAAAAGTCAGTAGTGTTTCTATACACTAGTAATGACCAAGCTGAGGAGGATATCAAGAAAAAATTTCCATTTACAATAGCAACTAAAGAATCAAATGCCTAGGGATAAATTTATAACCAAGGATGAAAATGGCTTGTCCTCAGAAAACTACAAAACAATGCAAGAGAAATCAAAGACCTAAACAAATAGAAGGGCATTCGATGTTCATGGATTGAAAGAATGAATAGTTAAGATGTCAGTTCTACCCAAATTGATTTACAGATTCAGTGCAACCCTAATCAAAATTCCAATAGCCTACTTTACAGAAATGCAAAAGCCAATTACCACATTTACTTGGAACAGAATGGATCAAAATCTAAATATAAAAGTTAGGACCTTAAAAGCCCTTGAAGAGAATATAGGGAAACATCTTCAAGGTCTTGTGGTAGGAGGTGGGTTCCTAGACCTTATACTTGAAAGCACGAGCATCAGAAGAAAGAACAGGTAAGTGGGACTTCTCTGCCCTGTAGTGTGGCGATTTAGACTGCGAAGTTTACAGTTGCTCTGGTAGGAAAGGTCTACTGGAGGCAGCAGGTGCTCCTCACCCAGGATCTGTGCACTTACGGCATGTCATTCTCTTCTCAGGTTATGCCTCAGCTGCTGAACCACCTAAAGGCTGACAGCTTGGGCAAGAGTGTGGACTGGGGTGTCCTGGCTGTCTTCACATGTGCTGAGAGCTGTAGCCTGGGTACTGGCTATACAGAGGAGTTTGTATGGAAGCAAGATGTGACAGACACAGCTTAAAGACATCATCATAAAGCCTTACACGTTAATATGCCTTATGCTTTGTAATTCCATTGACTCTCATGAAGTAATCATACCACAGATGGTGGTACAAAGATGTTAACTGAGGCATTGTTCACAACGTATAACTGGTAAAAAACGAAAATGTCTAATGACAGGGCACTCAGTAGTTGGTACATGCATACAATGCAATGATACACCTCCATACCAAATAAGATATAAATCTAAAAAAATTTTTTTGTAAGTACCAGGCTGGGATTGAACCCTAGGACCTCGGGTGTGGGAAGCCAGTGCTCAACCACTGAGCTGCATTGGCTCCCCAAGTGGTTTTTTTTCATTTGTTTTGCTTGTTGTTTATTTTTAGGAGGTACCAGAAACTGAACCAAGGATCTCCCATATGGGAAGCAGGTGTTCAATCACTTGAGCCACATCCACTCCTCTATAAATCTAAATTAACACCAAGGTACCATTATAAGTGGTATTTACAGTATAACCATATTTTTGTAAAACCGTTTATATGTGTATATATGTTAACTGGTTATCAATGGGATTATGTGACATGATCTTTTTTCTTGTATATTTCTTTGTATAATAAAAATGAATCATGAGCATAATTAAGTCAACGCCATCACTCTGAGAACATTTCTTCTCAAATGGGTACAAGTGTTCGAGATATAAAATCGATTATCTGATAACCAGTTGATTATCACAGGCTTCTCATTGTGTACTTTGGAAACACATTTGAAACTACTGAACATAATTAGGATGGTAAGTGAAATTAATATGATGGATGGATCTAGGTTCCGAAGCAACAGTACAAGTAGCAGACTTAGCCGGATCAGGGAAAGCACACTAGACTTGTGAGTCAGAAACCCTCATTTGAAGATTCTACTTCAAAAGTGACCACTTTCCCCTGCTTACATATGAGAAACTGAAATGCAAGAGATCATCTTCCTTTTCTACCTCAGCACTTTGTCCATCTTCTGATCTGTTGAAGCCAGTGCTTTCTAAAGTCCATTACGAGAACACCAGCCCCTTGAACAGTTATTTTGTGATAAATTCCCAATTCTCTTAACATCAGTGATGCCTATCCAACACTAAGGCAAATCTGAAAGAAAACACTGCTATTGATCAGTGCTTGAAAATTGACAGGGAATTCTGATAACTGACTCATGCTTATTTCCTTAATTTACATTGGCTCACATCCCCCTGTGACACATCCCTGCTGATTCTAAAATGGAATTTTCCATCATAATTCTTCACAACTTCTTGGAGGTAACATTACTTGCTATTGCGATTCACTACTTTGCTATTTTACTACACTTGTGTATCAAAGTCCTGGCCTGATGAGGCCCTATTGTTGATATAAACAGAAATACAGTTACACATGGCACCATATAGGAAACTGCAGTATAGGATATTCCCACGGGAGACTTATTACCAGATTACTTTTAAAGGAGGGAAAGAATGATGTTAGAGTTTTGAAGCTGGGGTGGTTATATCAGCAGGGTTCACCTATAACTATGTGGTATAACCTGTGGCTATTTGAAGATACATCAAAAGTTGCCATCACTAGCAGAAGCTCAGAGGTTTATGGAAAACTGGACTAGCAGGGCTTTCATAAACCAAATATAGGTAATTCCTTATTGTCAGGATATGTTACAGGAAATGCCTGAAAGTATACCAGCATCCCAACTCTTAAGGGCATTTTAAGTCCGGGGTCTTAACAACTGGTCCATGAGCTTGAATTTAAATTCAGAAAAACATGGTGTGGGTGAGATCTATTTATTAAATAATACACAGTGTAGTGTGGACTTGGTAAGGGGTCCGTGGTTTCCACCGACTGGAAAAGGGGTCCATGGAACAAAAAAGGTTAAGAAGCCCTGTAATTTAAGCACATTCATGAGAGTCTGTCTGATAAAAGATGCTACTTGGGGACATCACTGGATGATATGGCTGTTGTTGCAGGCCATCTCTGGAGATGGTGGCAAGAATGCACATATCATTTTTCACTTAGAACAGGTGGCATCAGAGACTGGCCCAAATCACCAGAAAGAAAAAGTCATGATGCTAACTTGACAACTGCATTGAAATATAGCAATGATATCCAAAATAAGTCAATAATAAAAAACTAAGATGACCAACAAGTATCTCGTCCAAGTAACCAGGCCTCTACAGATGACATCAAATCACTTTGTCCCCGTACGCCCACTAACCCCTGTCCTCCAAATCTCCCCTCACCCTAGTTTAAGATCAGCCAACCGCTCGGCTTCGACACTGCCTGGCCAGAACAGCTCTCCCGTAGCAGTAAGTTCAGCTTTGTATTTTTATTTCAGATACTAAGTGCTGGTCTCATAATCCTTTGAAAATTCAGAGATCAAAATCTTTTCGGTAATCACACTGGAGGTGGCAGTATTAGTTTTGTTATTTTGAGACTTGTGTCTGTAATGTGGGGTGAAGCAAGTGGGTCATAGAGGATATTCTAGTTCATCATGGCCTGTGCTCTTGAAAAAATGAAGAGTCTCAGTGTAAAAGAAAGATGTACAGAAGTGACAAGGAAGAGGCTAAATAAAAACCGTCTTGTCCTGCCTGAATCTCAAATTGAACTATCAGTATAAATTCAAGAGAGAGTCTGTCTTCAAAACCTATAAAGGAAAGGAACCAAGCATTTATCTTGCCATATGAACCACACCACTTTATATAAGAATTCCAACTAGTAAATGAAAAAGTAATGAAAACCATTATTTCATTTGCAACCCATAAATTAATGGATCTCAGCATTGCACAACAGTAGCTGCTACCATCAAGAGATTCCAGAGGGAAGCAGATTTGGCCCAACGGAAAGGGCATCCACCTACCACATAGGAAGTCCAAGGTTCAAACCCCGGGCCTCCTTGACCCATGTGGAGCTGGCCCATGCACAGCGCTGATGCGCACAAGGAGTGCCCTGCCATGCAGGGGTGTCCCCTGCATAGGGGAGCCTGACGCGCAAGGAGTCGCCCCGTAAGGAGAGCCGCCCAGCGCAAAAAAAGTGTGGCCTGCCCAGGAGTGGCAGCGCACACATGGAGAGCTGACGCAGCAAGATGACACAACAAAAAGAGAGATTCCAGGTGCCGATGACAAGAATACAAGCACACACACAACATACAGCGAATGGACACAGAGAACAGACAACTGGGGGGTGGGAAAGGGGAGAGAAATAAATAAAAAGTAAATCTTCAAAAAAAAAAAAGACTCCAGACATTTGACACCTAATGAAAGAACACACCACGAACTCATCTTTCCAAAGGGACTGAACCTGTGTCTGATCAACCTCTGGATCCAGCTGCAAATTTTTAAGAAATAGAAGAGGAACAAGGTGACCTGCATCATGAGTTTGGAATGAGCACAACACTGACTACGAGAAACTCTAACAAGTCAAATGGCCTATAACTTATAAGGAAAGAAAGAGACGGAAACCTCGAAGATTAAGAGAGAAAGAAATAGATATGTTATTCAGTGGAAGACTAACCTATAGTAGTGATCTCCATTTGGGCGATAAAACTATAAAACACAAGAAAGTAACTACTGTGAAAAGGTAATGGTTACTTTTTGGGGAAAGTGGGTAACGTGGGCCGGAGCTTAAGGAGGGGCGTCTGGGATGGCCAGCAACGTTCTATTTCTTGCCCTGTGGCAGTTGCAAGGGTACTTGCCTTTCAGTAAGATGTTCTACTGCACATTTATTTTGCAGGGTTTCCTGCATGTACTTTATTGTCTCAATAAAATTGCTTAGATTTAGGATTGCAACTTCTAATTTAAAAAGATTTAAAAAGGTAATTCTGGAGTTTAAAAAAGTTAAAAAAATAAAAAGAAAAGGTGATTCTGAAAGTCCTAACCAGTGAGGTGGCAAAAAGAAAAAAGTGAAAAAGATAGAACTATTATATAGAGATGATTACATGCTTAGAACTTTCAAGACAACTAGAGAACAGCACTCATAAAGAGTTCAGTGAAGTGACTGGGAATGAGGATAAATTTATCAATGACAATTCATTTTAAACATTAAAAATTCCATTAAAACAAGAGAAACCATAAAATACCTAGGAAGTAACTTTTATGAAATATAAAAGCTCCAGATGGAAAAAAAAAATCTTTATTGAAGGACACAAGAGAAGGCCTACATACATTGAGACTTCTTTCTTGGATAGAAAGATTTAATATTAGATCAATGTCTTTCTAAATTAATCGACACATCATTGGCATCACTAATGATCAGAGACATGGAAGAAAAGGGCAGTCTCACCCACTGCTGGTCCTCTTTGGATTGCACCTGGTATCCATCTAAAAACCTAAAATAAATAGTCTCTGATGCAGGAATTCCTCTTGTAGGAATGTGTACCACAGAAACACCTGTAATTATCCACAAACACACAGACACAAGGGTGTTCCCTGCAGGTCGGCGATAACTGTGAAGCCCTGGAGAGAATGCACATGCCCATAAGGGAAAAGCACAGTAAGAGGGGGTGTGTCACATTTACATGACACCATGAGATCCCATGTCTTGGGAATATGTTCATGACAGACTGACTGAAAAAAAAAGCAAGCTGTAAAATTGAATCTATATTTTTATCTCCACCACCACCAAAAAAACTCCACCAAAAACAAAAAAGCACCTCCAAAGAATAGAATTAGCACAGAACAAGGCTTGGAAGAAACCCACTAATTTGGTACTTGGAGAAACAGGCAGAAGGGAGAGCAAGAGAAGCCCTTTCCTTCCTGATTACATACATAGGAGCTCTCTGAGATTTTAACAGGAATGTGTTTTTACAATTAAAAACAAAACAAAACCCCACACTGACAAATGTCCCCTTGATGTTCCATGGAGGCTGGAGGGAGGGGGGAGGGAAGCACCAAAAAAGTGACAGAAGAGAACGCAGTTGTGTGAAGCGCACACGCGCTTTCCCATCTTTTAAGAGCCCGTTTTACACTTACCTGCTATGCAACTTGGGCATGTTTCTTAGCCGGGTGGGGGCCCTATGTTGCCTTGCCTATAAAATAGAAATTAATCCTAACTTGCTGCATGTTGCAATACTGTGTAGCTGCGAAAACAGGAGGTGTTCTATATATGGAATAAATAAATGCTTTTTAAGCAACCTTAAATTTCCACGCAGTTTTATCCTTTCTCATTAGAACACACAATGAAATGTTAATTAAAATAAGCAAACAAACATCAAAATGGTTTCAGACATTATATCTAAAATACAACTTTTAAAAAACAGTATGACCACATGACTCTTACAAGGTATCATTTATAACAACAATCTAACACTTTTATAAACAGCATTTATTGTACAGAGTATTCCGAAGAAGGAAAAATATGTATAGCCATTTGTTTTCATTAATACATCTATTCTGTCCTGCAATACTGAAAAGGCGGAATGTGTCTGGCACAAAAATAACCCCTAGGAGTTACAAATTAGAAAAACAACACTTTTAAAAAAGATTTTTTTTACTTTTCTGGTAGAAATATAAAAACTGGTTTATAGGGGAGAAAATTAAACAAAATAAAAAGTCCAATCAACTGCAGAGGTGGCATTAACACTTAAAAGTTTTGTCCCTTAAACCAACTTGTCAATAGCAGTGTTTAAAATCTAAATATAAATAAATGGGCAGCGCTGCCCAGATAGCAGCACAATACTAGCAACTCACAGTAATGCCGAGCAGGCAGGTGATCTCTGTACAGAATTAATACCCTTTCCCAGCACTCCTAAATGGGATATGCGCCAGAAAAGCAACACCTGGTCCTGCAATTGCAACTGAAGTCCATCTTCTCAAGAACTGCCGAGCCATTCACAATAACACCATTTACATGTACCAAAACTGCTTTGTTTAAAAAAAAAAAACAAGTGGGTTGGGGAGGCAGGAGTTTCTGAAAGCTATTACGTTGTCTTTCTGAATCCTTTTAGAATAGGGTAGATGTTTTCAAAAGCTTCATAAATTTCTGCTCTGACTTTAGCACCTAAGAGGCAAGGTGGAGTAGAAACAAGAGTTAGAAATCAGATTTCTTAGCATACTGAGAAGGTCAAATTATTTAAATCAAAACTGCACGGTCTAGGGATGTAAAAATCAATTGAAAGAAAGCTAGAGAGTAATCTAGGGACTGAATAATATAGTGAACCAAGTGATGGATGAGAATCGTGGTTATAGTACAAATATAAGTATGCTCTACGAAATGTACATCACTTTCACAAAGTGCTAAGAATATGGTGATGCATGGGAAAAATACAATTAACGTAACTTATGGACTATTTTAATAATACGGTAATATTCTTGCACCAATGTCAAAGATGGTACTGTATCAACACTAAGGGCCAATAAAATCCCAAAATAGTATGGGATTTTCTTTTGGACTAAGGACAGTGTCCAAAAATTTACTGGGGCGGTAATTGTACAACTCTGTGATGGAACTGAGAGCTACTGAGTGTACACTGTAGATGGACTGTACAGGGCATGGGACTGTGCAGCACAATGAACCATGTGGTGGAAGACGGACTGTGGTTATCAGTACAAATATGCGAGTGTTCTCTCATGAACTATAACAAATGTGTAATACTAATATATGGTGTTAATAGTAAGGGGAGGTATGGAAAAAAATACCAAGTATACATTATAGACCACAGTAGTCTGATGATGCTCTTACATAATCTATAACAAATGTTCCACATAATTTGAGGTGCTGCTGGATGAGGGGTGATGTATGGGAGTCCTACACATTATGCATGATTGTTTTGTAAGCTCACTTGCCTAATAAAAATGTATATATTAAGAAAAGTCAATGCACTTCCAAAAAAAGAATACTATAGTCTTGAAAAATGTTGAAAATTCTAGGTACTGAGATTGAGAAACCTTCACTGATTGTAAAAATATGCTGCCATTTGTATTACAAAGGCAAAGCATACATATTTATGCATAAAAAAAACACTGCAAGCACAATTCTCTCCCTACCCAATTGGATTAACAGATGCAGGCATTTTTTAAAACATCAGAGGTAGGATACCTTATTATAATCCCATTTTTGTTGTTAAAACTAAATTTTCTGAAAAAGATTGAAACTTATATTAGAAAAGCAATGCCTTTGGTGCCTCCAGTCTCCCACTCTGCAGTTCATCCATGGCATAATTAGCATGCCACTGGTGTGGTATGTGTCCTTTTTGTACTTTTCTCTGTAGTCTGTGCAACCAGGTCATTGAAATGAGCTGGGTAGGGCAGCAGTAAGAAAGGCTTAATTTTATTTTCCCAATTGATGACTTCAACTGAACTCTTCTGAATCTTTCTTGTCTCCTAATGATACTACTGCACCTGAATCACAAAGCTTTAGGGGACTAACCCCAGTTTACGACATCATCTCTCACTGAATCTAATGCGCACTGTTTCCCCTTGTCTCGCTGTAAGATTTGCAGTGGGTCGTGGTCTGATCACCGCCTTCCCGTTCTTTTTTGTGGGTTATGCTTCTCTTCAGATTGTTAGGTTGGCAGGAAGAGAAAAAAGGCAAAAAGCCTTTTTACAGGTCATTAGCCAATTGTCCCAACACTGAAAATTCCTTTCCAATAATTATTAAGCACTGAGAAAAATGCCAGCCTTGAAACTCAAACCTTGAGAAACTCTTTCCTGGTACAACTTACCTGTTAATACAACTTTTCCAGAAACAAAAATAAGGAGAACAATTCTGGGCTTGATCATTCTGTAGATTAAACCAGGGAATAACTCTGGCTCATAACTAGAAGAAAAATGGAAAAATCAGTTTAGAAATGAAAAGCTGCCTGTGCTTTCAGATAAAATGAAGACTAGGACCAGGTAAAATATTGTTTGGTCATAGGTAGAAACCACTAAATAGACAAACCAATCAAAAAGTGAAGTCTAGGTCTTTATCAATAGTAGCAACAAAGGAGGGAGTGGTACTGAGGGGCAAGAACTGTAACCTATTTGTAATCTACTCTCTATGACCAACTTTACCCTCTATTAAATGCATAGCTGTTCTATCACTTCATCCTATTTTAGTGAATGTGAATTTTCAGACATAAGAAAAACAGCTTTGTATGTACATTTGGTCATCTCTGATCCTTATCAAGACTCATTCTGAGACAAAGCTTAGGTATATTGATTTATAAGAACCTAATGATTATTTATTTCAAAGATGTGACAGTAAGAGCCTGTTTTTTATTTATTCCCATCTCATCTCCTTTAACGGAAATATTCTCTAGCTGTTAACTTTGGCCAGGTTAATTTAACCAAAGTAATGTGCTAGATATTGACATGAAAATGAACTTATTCCTGATTATGCTGTTGTAACTGAATGCACTACTGATCCTATTATTTCTAATCCTAGTAAGTTCATTTTTGTTAATTCAGAGAAAAATGGTCTGTATGTGAATGAACAAGGAGAAAATTCAGAAAAGGCTTCTCTGAGGAAGAGATCCTTGGGTGGGATTTCTGAAACATGAGTGAGTTTCACCAGGGTATAAGAACACGCCCCTGTGGGCAGGGCCTGGGGCAGGAGGGAGCACTATGAGCTTAGGCTCGAGGAAAGGCAGTGTGGCAGAGGCTCAGAGAAGGAGAACATGGTGAGGGATGGGGCTGGGAGTGGGCAGCGATGAGCTGCCTTTTAAATCTTCACCAATGAGTAGCAGGAAAATAAATGGAAGGGATATTCATATTGCTACAGTTTACACCTTGCTGGTAGATCTGATATAATGTTAACTAGAAGAAAAGATTCAAACTGGGGAAAAAACTGATACAAGAAGTTAATTTAGGGAGACAGACGTGGATCAACAGATAGAGCGTCTGCCCACTATACAGGTGGTCCAAGGGTTCAATGCCCAGGGCCTCCTGGCTTGTGTGGTGAGCTGGACCACACGCAGTGCTGCTGTGCGCAAGGAGTGCCAGCCGATGCAGGGATGCCCCCCTGTAAGGGTGCCCCCCAAGCAAGGAGAGCCACCCCACGCGAAACTGCAGCCCTGCTCAGGAGTGGTGCCACACACATGGAGAGCTGACGCAGCAAAAAAGAGACACAGGTCCCCAGTGCTGCCTGATGAGAATACAAGCGGACACAGGAGAACACAACAGTGAATGGACTCAGAGAGCAGACAATGTGAGGGGGGGGGGAGGATGGGATAAATAACTCAAAGAAAAAAAAAGTTCATTTATTTCATTCATTCGGTTAAAATATATTTATTGAACAATAAAATGGAGACTCAAAGTTCTTATTTTTCAATCCTAACCAGCCTCCTCCTTCTCCACTTCATTTTATGATATGCAAAGCAGGGAATCAAATTCATTCCAATAAAGGTGATTCTGAATGTCACCAAGTGAGATGGGAATGTTCAGGAGGTTGGTAAGGATTAATAAGTAACTTCAATGAATAAATACAACTATAACTATATTATTTATTCTTATATACTAAATATTTTGCTATTATTTTATCCTAAAAATGTATAAATAGATTCTAAATGAACTGTTGCCAAAATCAAGTCCAGTGAATCTTACACTTACCTACTAAACTGTTGGTGGGTAAGTACCAGGCCTTCTAATCGTATAGGAAATTTCACATCACAGCTCCCCACCATATTCTGAATCTTGAAATCCAAGAATTTAGCTGGAAAACCCAACTTCTGTACAACTCTGGCATATTTTCTTGCTGCTAGTCTGGACTGTTCTTCACTAAGGAAAGGAGGAAAAAAAAAAAAAAGAGACATTTGTATTCGAAGCCAGCAAAAATAATATTTAGAGGAATGACTTAAAAAGTCCAAATTAGAAAAGCTTTTATTTTTATTTTTAAAAAAAGTGGAACCCAACTGCCCCTCCAACAGGAGAAAAGATCAACAGACATTATTAACAATATCATTATAAAGCATTCCTGTGTCCTTGGCAGGAACCTGTAGGCTTACCAAAAACATCACCCTTTCAATTCACCCTATTATTGACAGCTGAGATTTTATGGATGTGAAATGTCCTAACATCATCAGTATTCATTATTTTTTAGCCCACAAATTTCTAGAGATAATAACTTTTTAAGATTTATCTTATTTATCACATTCCTCCCCCACTGTTTGCGCTTGCTGTGTGATCTGTGTCTGCTCGTCTTCTTTTTAGGAGCCACCAGAAACTGAACCTGGGACCTTCCATGTGAGAGAGAGGCATTTAATTGCTTGTGCCACCTCAGTTCCCTGCTTTGTTGTGTGTCTCATTGTCTTTCCTCTTTGAGTCTCCTTGTTGCGTCATTCTGTCATGCCAGCTCACTGTCTTGCTCATCTTCTCCAAGAGGCACTGGGAACCGAACCCAGAACCTCCCATGTGCTGGGCAGGAGTTCAATCACTTGAACCACATCTGCTTCCAAGACTAACATTTTGATAGAAAAATATTAAATGAGATTTATTCTTGAAAAATGTATATATAAATTCTGTCCTCTTTTATATCAAGTCTCTTTATGTTCTTTTTTAAAAATACTTATTATCCTATAGTTTTATATCACAGTTTTATATACATATATAATGGTTTTTTTTTTTCCCAAGGAGGCAATGGGGATTGAACCCAGGACCTTGTACATGGAAAGCAGGCACTCAACCAACTGAGCCACACTGGCTCCCCTGAGTTGATTTTTTGTTTGTTTACTTGTTTGTTGTTGGTTTTTTATTTTTAGGAGGCATCAGGAATCTGGCACCTCCCATGTGGGAAGGAGGTTCTAACTGCTTGAGCCACATCTGCTCCGCACTTTATCTATTCTTACGGCCTCATTGTTGGATAAAACTATGACTTAGCAACTTAAGATTTTATATAAGAAAAGTGGAATAAAAGTAGTATTGCTATCTTGAACAAAAGACCCTCAAACACAGGGTATCAGGAATGACAAAAATTAAGGAAACAGATATGCAGGTATTCCCCCTGCCCAAATGAAAACAAATTCAATAGTGGTCTCTTGTCTTGTTTAAAACAGTCACCCTATTGCATATATACCATTCAGTCTACAAACGCTCTGAGACCAAGAAGGCTAAATACTGCATTAAAAGCCTATCTGGGGGGAAGTGGACTTAGCCCAGTGGTTAGGGCGTCTGTCCACCACATGGGAGGTCTGCGGTTCAAATCCCGGGCCTCCTTGACCAGTGTAGAGCTGGCCCAAGTGCAGTGCTGATGCACGCAAGGAGTGTCCCCTGTAAGGAGAGCCACCCAGCGTGAAAGAAAATGCAGCCTGCCCAGGAATGGCGCCGCATACACGGAGAGCTGACACAACAAGATGACGCAACAAAAAGAAACACAGATTCTCGTGCCACTGACAACAACAAAAGCAGACAAAGAACACACAGCAAATGGACACAGAGAACAGACAACTGGGGGGGGGAGGGGAGAGAAAAAAAAATCCTATCTGGGGGAAACAGATGTGGCTCAAGCAGCTGGGCTCCTTTTTACCATATAGGAGAGGTCCATGGTTCGATGCCCAGGGCCTCCTGGTGAAGACAAACCCATGCAGAGTGACGGCGACGCAGGAGTGCCCCGCTGCACAGGAGTGCCGGCTGACGCGGGGAGCTGGCGCAGCAGGATGACACAACAAGAGACACAGAGGAGAGACAATAAGAGACGCAGCAGAACAGGGAGCTGAGGTGGTGCAAGAGAGTAATCACCTCTCTCCCACTCCGGAAGGTCCCAGGATGGGTTCCTGAAGGTGCCTAATGAGAATATAAGCAGACACAGAAGAAGAGATAGAGAATGGACAGAGAGAGCAGATGGGGCGGGGGGAGGGGTTAGGGGGAGAGAAAGATAAATCTTAAAAAAAAAAAAAAAAAAAGCCTAACTGGGATGGGACTCTTTTCTCCTCCAGAAAAACAGCTAGAGGACAGGCTGAAACAGCCTAGAAAAGATCTTCTAGGGTTTAGGACACCAGACAAAGGCTGAACACTGCCCAGAGGAGAGAAGGACAAAGGAGGGAAATCGCAAGGACACAACTGTGAGTTGAAACCAGCGGCTCTTGCCACCGGCACCATCCCCCACGCTAAAGACACTTTAAAGCTCTGACCTACGACTACAGACAACGGGGGCTCCAGGGATCTACTACCCCAGAAAACGGGAGAGAAAGGGACACAGCCTAAGGCTGACTCAGCTTTTGACTCACAAGTCTGGTCTGCCTCTACTAACAGGAAATACTTCTGATCTGAGAAAAGGGGGGGGGGGGGCTGCCAGAGAAGGCTGCAAAATTGTATCAGAGAAAGTTTGAATTACAAGGCTCACAGCCTCCAGACAGGAAGCTCTATCACACTGATCCCTTCTATTGCAGCAAAAACATTCCAACCAGGAATTAAACTGGGAGGGCTGCTAAAGAGCACCATCTGCTGGCTGACCAAGGAAGTGCACCAAGAAAATTAAAAATAAGTAGGAGAGGCTTTTTCCCACCTCTACAACCTCCCTCCCCAAGGCCCTAAGAAGGGACTCTACAACCAATTACTGGGTCCAGTGCCCAGTTCTGAGCAACCAGCAGGACAATTCTAACAATCCAGGTCAAGTCAAGAATCAAAAAGCAGTGGTAACACACAGCCTCCAGCAACTAAATCCCTAAAAAAAGAAACTAAGCATCTGAGTAAACTACATCCTAATCAGATGCCTAGATACCAGAAAAATTACAAGCCATACTAAGAATATAGAAGATACAGCCCAAGAAAAGGAATATATCAAAGCCCCAGAAGGGATAAAGAATTTGAGGGAACTAATTGGTGAGATACCTAAAAATTTCCAAAATCAAATTAATGAGCTGAAAGACAATATGGTTACATCAAGAAGACATTGAGGGGGAGGTTTTGACGTTGAAGTTTTGAGCTGGATCCCCGGAAAGTGAGCACACAGAGGAAGTTGGTTGTGAGGAAAGAGAACCCTGAGCCGAGAGAGAAGCAAGACCTGGGAAGGGAGGAGGAACCCAGGAAGCCTGAAGCCTGGCAGACACTGGCAGGCATCTTGCTCCAACACGTGACAAAAGACTCTGGTGCATTTCCAGAGGAGAGCCCTGAGGCTGCCCACGAACACCAGCGACAGTGACCGGACTGCCTTCCTCACTGTTGCCAGCAACCCAGCTGAAACGGGCAGCGTTCCTCATGTGCAAGTACTGGATGGAAATATGGCAGGAAACAGCACACCCTATGACCTGACCCTGGCTGCAGCACTCAGCATCCACTTGCTCAGCAGTGATGGGACAACAGTACTGGTGGACAGTCCCATTGTCTTCAATGTGCTGCTGGCCACCCCAAGCAGATTTAGAGAAAAGGCCTACATTGCAGCATGGTGGTTTGATCAGAAACTAGGAATGTGGCCTGGGCCTGGTAAACCAGGAGGGTGACTACTCATGTGAACGTACATTGCCCCACAGTTGGGTACAGGGTGGCAGCTATGTCTCCTCCCAAACCAGGAGGAAGTGTTTAAAACCTCATCACCACAGACCACTGCAACTTCCTATAGCCCCGGAGAGTTCCAGAAGGGACCAGGTGGTATTAACGTTATTCTCATGACAGGAGGCAGAATTCCCTGCCACAGACAACCCAGTACCCCTTGCACAATGGAGCTGATGAGAGGCACCATTTGGAGGCAAATTCTTACATTGCAGAGGTGGATGTGCACACACCCATGCTGAGACTCTCCTTTAACAGCTCAGGACAATTTAGCTCTGTGGAAGAAATTCACTTGCCCAAAGAAGATGATGAAAGTATCCATCAGCACAAAGGAAAGCTATGCATCACTGCTATATGGTAGGAGGATTTTGCTTAGATTCTGCTTCTGGTATTTCTTGGTTTGTGTTTTCCTTTATTAAACTGTGATTTGATTAAAAAAAAAAAAAAAAGACATTGAGAGAGTGAATGTGGCTCAAGTGGTTGTATGCTGCTTCTCATATGGGAGATCCTGAGTTTGGTTTCTAGTGCCCCCTAAAAACAAAACAAAAAAAGCAAACAGCAGGGAAGCAGATTTGGCTCAATGGATAGAGCATCTGCCTACCACATGGGAGGTCCAGGGTTCAAACCCTGGGCCTCCTGACCTGTGTGATGAGCTGGCCCATGCACAGTGCTGATGCGCACAAGGAGTGCCTGCGTGTTAGGGGAGCCCCATGCTAAGGAGTGTACCCTGCAAGGAAAGCCGCCCTGCATGAGAAAAGCGCAGCCTGCCCAGGAGTGGCACCACACACACAGAGAGCTGATGCAGCAAGATAACGCGACAAAGAGAGACGTAGGTTCCCGGTGCCGCTGACAAAAATACAAGTGGACACAAAAGAACACACAGCAAATGGACACAGAAAGCAGACAAATGGGGGGGGGGAGAGATAAATAAAAAATAAATCTTAAAAAAAAAAAAAAGCAAACAGCTAACAAAAGATAAAACCAACTCAATCCCTGGGCCCTGGTACCTAAAAAAAAAAAAAAAAGGAAGACACTGACGAAGGCAAAGAAGAATTTGAAATCCTGAACAGAAAAGTAACAGAGCTCATAGGAATGAAAGACACAAGGTGAGATCAAAAACACATTTGATGCATACAAGAACAGAATAGAAACGACAGAAGAATAAGTGGTACCGAAAACAGAACAGCTAAAATTGAAGAGAGAAAAGAACAGGGAGAGGAAAGAATGGAAAACACTGAGCAGTGGCTCAGAGAGTTGAATGACAACATACAGCACAACAACATGCGTGTCATGGGAGTTCCAAAAGGAGAAGAGAAGGGAAAACGGGCAGAAAGAATATTTGAGGAAATAATAGCTGAAAATATCCCCAACTCTCATGAAAGAAATGAACTTACATGTCCAAGAAGCAAACCATACCCCAATCAGAATAAATCCAAACAAACCTACACCAGGACACATACTACTCAATATGTCAAATGTCAAAGATAAAAGAGAAAATTCTCAGAACATCAAGGGAGAAGCAAACCATCACGTACGAGGTTTGCATGAAGAAGACTTAGCACAGATTTCTATTCAGAAACCATGAGGTGAGAAGACAGTGGTATGATACAATTAGGAGACTGTAGGAGAAAAACTGTCAGCTGAGAATTCTTTATATAGCAAAACTGTCCTTCAAATATGAAGGTGAGTATAAAATATTCATAAACAAAACAGAAACTAAGTGAGTCTGCAAAAAAGAATCCATCGTTGGAGGAAATACTAAAGGAAGCCTTAAAACCTGAAAGGAAAAGACAGGAGAGACATGCTTGGAGGAGAATATTAAAGAAAGAATAGCAGAAAGGATAACCAAAAGAGTAAAAAGACAGACAAAAATAAGATATGACATGAAAACCAAAGAATAAAATGGAGGAAGTAAATAGTGCATTTACAGCAATATCCCTGAATGTGAATGGATTAAACTCCCCAATCAAAAGATACAGGCTGACAGAATGGATAAAAAATCATGAGCTATCCATACGCTGCTTATAAGAAACGCATCTTAGACCCATGATATAAACCAGCTGAAAGTCAAAGTCGGAAAAAGATACTCCATGCAAACACTAACCAGAAAAGAGCAGGGGTAGCTATACTAATATCAGACAAAACAGACTTTAAATGCAAAATAGTTATAAAAGATACAGAAGGTCATTATACATTAATGAAAGAGACAATTCACCAAGAAGATATAAAATCTATAAATATCTATGCGCCAAACCAGGGTGCCCCAAAATACATGCGACAAACTCTGGCAAAACTGAAGAGAGAAATAGACTTCTCTATAATAATATTTGGAGAATTCAAACACCCTACTCACATCATTAGATAGAACAGCTACACAGAAGATCAACATGAAAACAGAGAATTTGAACAATATGATAAATGAATGAGACCTGACAGACATACATACAACACTGCATCCAAAATCAGCTGGTTATACATTTTCTTCAAGTGCCCATGGATCTTTCTCAGGATAGACCACATGTTAGGGCACAATGCAGCTCACAATAAATATAACAAGACTGAAAGGATACAATGCACCTTCTCTTATCATAATGGAATGAAACTAGAAATGAGTAATAGGAAAAAAGTAAATCTGCAAATGTGTGGAGGCTGAACAACATACTCCTAAATAATCAGTGGGTTGAAGGAGAAATTGCAAGTGAAATCAGTAAATATACTGAGACAAATGAAAATGAAAACACAACTTTTTATAGCCCTAAATGACTGTATTAAAAAAGAGCTAAACTCAAAAGATTTAAATGAACAACTAGAGAAACTAGAAGAACAGCAAACCAATCCCAAAGTAAGCAGCAGCAAAGAAGTAATAAAGATTAGAGCAGCAGGGAAAAAAAAAAAGGATTAGAGCAGAAACACATGAAATTGAGAAAAAAAAATATAGAGAAAATCTACAAAACCAAAAGCTAGTTCTTTGAGAAGACCAATAAAACTGACAAACCCCTAGCTAGACTCAACAAAGAAAAAAAGAAGATGGAAATAAAAACAATCAGAAATGAATGGGGGGAAGTTACAACTGACCCTACAGAAATAAAGAATCAAAGAGGATATCATGAGAAACTGTATGCCAACAAATTAGACAACCTACATGAAACGGACAAATTCCTAGAAACACACAATCAACCTACACTGATGCTACAAGAAATGTAAGAACTTAACAAACCAATCACATTTAAGGAGAATTAATCCATCATCAAAAATCTCCCAGCAGGGAAATGGATGTGGCCCAAGCAGTTGGGGATAGGAGGTCCAGGGTTTGATGCTCAGGGTCTCCTGGTGAAGGCAAGCTGGCCTGTGCAGAATGCCAGCCGATGGGGAAAGCTGGCGCAGCAAGATGACGCAACAAGAGGCACAGAGAAGAGACAGTAAGAGACGTAACAGAACAGGGAGCTGAGGTGGCACAAGAGAATGACTGCCTCTCTCCCACTCCGGAAGGTCCCAGGATCGGTTCCCGGAGCCGCCTAATGAGAATACAAGCAGACACAGAAGTACACACAGAGAACAGACACAGGGAGCAGACAAGGAAACAAAACAAAACAAAAAAACTCCCAGCAAAGAAAAGTCCAGGACCAGATGGCTTCACAGGTGAATTCTACTAAGCATTTCAAAAAGAATGAACACCAATCCTGTTTTAACTCTTCCAAAAGTTGAAAAGGAAGGAAAATTACCCAACACATTTTATGAAGCCAACATCACCCTAATACCAAAGCCAGATAAAGATACTTTAAGAAAATTATAGACCCATCTCTCTAATGAACATAGATGCAAAAATTCTCAACAAAATACTTGCAAATTGAATCCAAAAGCATACCAAAAGACTTATACATCATGACCAAGTGGGATCCTGGTATGCAAGGTTGGGTCAACATAAGAAAATCAATCAATGTAATACATCATATTAACAAACAAAGGAAAAAACCACCTGATCATCTCAATCAATGCAGAAAAGGCATTTGACAATATCCAGCATTATTTTTTGATAAAAACACTTCAAAAGATAGGAATGGAAGGGAAATTCCTCAATAAGATAAAAGGCATATATGAAAAACTCACAGCCAACATCATACTCAATGGGGAAAGGTTGAAAGCCTTCCCTCTAAGATCCAGAACAAGACAAGAATGCCCACTGTCCACCACTGTTATTCAATATTTTCCTAGAAGTTCTAGCTAGGACAATTAGACAAGAAAAGAAAATTAAAGGCATCCAAACAGGAAAAGAGGAAGTAAAACTCTGTTTGCGGATGACATGATTCTGTACTTAGAAAATCCTAAAGTATATACAACAAAGCTACTTGAGCTAATAAATGAGTTCAGCAAAGTGGCAGGATATAAGATCAACACACAAAAGTCAGTAATGTTTTTGTGTACTAGCACTGAACAATCTGAGGAGGAAATTGGGGAAATTTTCATTTTCAAAAGCAACAAAAAGACTCATAAACCTATGAATTAATTTAACCAAAGAAGTACAGGACCTATATATTGAAAACTATAAAACAATGCTAAAGGAAATTTAAAAAGACCTAAACAAATGAAAAGATATTCCATGTTCATGGATTGGAAAAATATCATGAAGATGTCAATCTTACTGAAACTGATTTATAGATTCAATGCAATACCAATAAAAATCCCAAAAGCTGACTTTACAGAATTAGAAAAGGCAATTACCAAATTCATTTGGAAGGGAAGTTCACCCAAATAGCCAAAAGTATCTAAAAAAGAGTGACATAGGAGGAATTTCACTGCCTGACCTCAAAACATTTTACAAAACTACAGTGGTTAAAACAGAATGGTACTGCCATAAAGACAGACACATCAATTTTGAGAACCCAGAAACAAACCCTCATCTATAGAGTCAATTGGTTTTTGACAAACCTACCAAGTCAATGTTAATGGGACAAAACAGTATTTTCAACAAATGGTGTTGGGACAACTGGATATCCATAAGCAAAAGAATGAAAAGAGGACCTTTATCTCACTCCATATACAAGAATCAACTCCAAATGGATCAAAGATCTAAATATAGAAGGCAGGACCATAAAACTACTACGAGAAAATGTAGGGAAACATCTTTAAGACCTTGTAGGAGGTGGTAGTCTCTTGGACCTCACACCAAGGCATTTACGACCAAAGAAAAAATAAAGGGGACCTCATCAAAATTAAACACTTTTACACCTCCCAGGACTTTGTCAAAAGGGTGAAAAGGCAGCCCACTCAATGGGAGAAAATATTTGGAAATCATATATCCGATAAAGGTTTAATATACAGGGTATATAAAAAGATGTTACAACTCAAAAAAAAGACAAATGACCCAATTAAAAAATGGGCAAAAGACTTGAATAGACATTTGTCCAAAGAAGAAATAGAAATGGCAAAAAAACACATGAAGAAATGCTCAATATCACTAGTGATTAGCGAAATGCAATTCAAAACTATAATGAGATATCATTTCACACCTATCAGAATGGCCACTATTAAAAAGAGAACTACAAGTGTTGGAGGGGATGTGGAGAAATAGGAACACTTATTCATTGTCGGTGGGAATGCAGAATGGTACAGTCACTGTGGAGGATTCTTTGGCAGTTCCTAAAGAAGCTGAATATAGACTTGCCACATGACCCTGCAATACCATTACCCTGTATAAACCCAGAAGAACCGAGAGCAGTGACATGAACAGACATCTGCACACTAATGTTCATAGCAACATTATTTATGATTGCCAAAAGCTGGAAACAATCCAGGTGTCCATCAACAGATGAATGGATAAACAAACTATGGTCTAGTCACATGATGGAATATTATACAGGTATAAGAAGAAATGAAGTCATAAAGACATGACAACAAAGATGAACCTGAAAGACATTATCTTGAGTGAAGCAAGGCAGACACAAAATGTGTGATTGCATTACTGTGAACCAAATATATTGTGTAACATACTGTTTGATTTAAAAAAAAAAAAGAGTATGTGTATCCAGTACATTTAAATGAGAAATATATATTTTTATTCAACTATGCTTTCTTTTTAGTTTTTAACTGTATTTCCAATTATTAAATGTATAAAGTAAAAAAAAAAAAAAAGCCTATCTGGGAAAGAAACAGAAACATCTGACATCAGTTGTTAAACCAAATGCTTCTGATGTTTCATCCAGGGGAAACGAACAAAAAAAAGGCTCCAAAATGAAGAGTTACTGAATGTGGGGCCAACGTGGGGTAGAAACAAAGGGCTGATCCACTTTCCTACCTTCTGAAAAAGATCAGAGAGACAGGAGCCAGAATGTCCACACCAATGGTCTTCCCTTCATTAAAAGACAATTTTAAATTCAGAATAAGCAAAAGCACCTACCGTCCCCCACTGTATGTTGACACCTCCAAGTACATTTTATTTGTCTTTTATAAAAAAAACCTTAATTTAGGTCAACTGGCTTCAAACTTTAGGAAGTTAATGTTACTAATTCCACACCCCTCACCTCCCCATAGTTCTTGCCTTCTACCAAATGTGTGGGCTCTGTTAAAGAATGTTTGGAACGGTCAAGGCCCCAAAGCAGCTGAACGTCAGAGGCAGGGTCACTCCGAGAGGTGCAGAACACAGAGGGGTGCATTCTTTAAGACCGTGCAAAACTTATACCACACAAAGGATTGCATGCTCTCACAACACCAGCTTTGAAGTTTTATGCTTTTTGATCAGCTTTTTTCAAATGGGGATGAATTTGTGTTATTTAAAAAACATTTTTAACATAAAGGGATGTTTAATATTTTTCATGTTGCATTATGGCAAATATATGTAAAACGCAACCTGTCTGGATAAATAAGCATTGTAATCTACACCAAGAAACCACCAGCTGATTTTATAAAAATGCAATCACTGCTACAAAAATTAAGCATTTTAATACGGTACAGTAACATCTTAAAGTGTAAGCCTAATAACCTAGAAATCATGAGATATCACTTTTTCCCACTTTATTTTTTAAAAGACACTTTGACTACATAAATATTATAGAGAATATATAGGGGATTACCTTCTCTTTTATATCTACAGAACAAGAAAATGAGTTCCTTAAACCTACCTTTTAGCTCCTGTGCACACCATTTTTCCAGAACTGAATATCAGTGCAGTAGTTCGCGGCTCTCTTATTCTCATGATTACAGCAGCAAACCGCTAAAATGATCAGAGCAAAAGTGAGGTCACACCAAACAGCTGATGTAGGTTAGGAGAACTAGACAATGACAAAGCACATCACAACTAATAAGAAGAACTGGACACATACAAGGGTGACAAAACCTGTGTCCTACAGTCCTGCTACAGGAATCCCTTATCTCACCAGGTAACAAGTATTCCTCTGCATAGAGAGCAGACAATGTAATTTGTGAGTACTGCTAAGCAAGTTATGCCAAGACCTGTTCTTTCTCATACACATTACAACAGGAGTGCAACATTAGTTTAATTACATTCTAAAGTTGTATTTGCCACTTCTTGTGATTTGATAATCATGAATAACATCATGAATTAACATATTAGGTTTTAAGTAAATACTGTATAATGGAGTGAGTGTTGGTTTCCATTTGGCTTTTAGAAACTATTAAATGTACTAACCAGTTATATAAATACAAGGTAAGAAAAAGTTTTAACTTTTAATTTCTCCTTTTTCTTAACATGTTGGCTTATTGGAAAATAATTGTTTTTCCTAGCTAAACTTGTAACTCAAGTGGAAAATATTTCAACTGTGGGTTGAATTAATAGTCTCAATTTCTTGGCTACATGATAAAAAGTAAAAAATTACTTTCAAATAACTTTAAAATTTTAATCTTTTATTTAATTGCATAAGAAAAAAAATTCTGCTATATATAGGAACTCTGTACTTTATGCATTTTTCTGTAAACCTACAACTTCTCTAAATATTTCTTTAGCATGAATGATAACACCATTGTACAATCATCCACCACTTTACTTATTTCCAAAATTTGTCTTTGTGTGAAGCTGAAATAAAATGACTGAAGTAAAAAAAACAAAATAAAAAAACTGCTCTATGCCTTCTCTCTGATTGTAGCACCATGTAAGAACGCTAGCACTATATTTATGATTGGGGAGCAGATGAGGCTCCAGCTGTTGAGTGCCTGCTTCCCACATGGGAGGTCCGAGGTTCAGTTCCCAGGGCCTCCTAAAAACAAAACACCATCAATAAGCAAATGAGGGAAACGGATGTGGCTCAACCTACTGGACTCCCATCTACAATATAGGAGGTCCAGGGTTTGATCCTCAGGCCTCCTGGTGAGGGCAACCTGGCCCAGACAGTGAGCTGCCCACGTGGGAATGCGGCCCCATGCAGGAGAGCCACCCCGCGCAAGAGTGCCAGCCAACGTGGAGAGCTGGCGCAGCAAGGTGATGTAACAAGAGACAGGAGAGAAAATAAGAAGACGAAGCAGAATAGAGGAGCTGAGGTGGCACAAGAGAGTAATAGCCTTTTTTCCATTCCAGAAGGTTACAGGATCGGTTCCTGGAGTTGCCTAATGAGAACACACAGTGAATGGACACAGAACAGACAAAAGGAGAGTGGAGGGCAGAGAAATAAATTAAAAAAAAAAAAAAAAGCAAATAAGAAAACCAATTCGGGAGCCAATATGGCTTAAAGGTTGAGTGCCAGCTTCCCACATATGAGTTCCCAGGTTTAATTCTCAGCCCTGGTACCTCAAAATAAATAAATAAATAAAATAAAATCATAAGACATTATTTAGTTACTGGCAATTTCCAGACCCTTAGTTAACTTAAGATCTCAGACTAACATTAAAAAGTCTTTTAATATACGGGTCAATAAACAGTTTTAATTTACCCTTTACTCTCATTTTTATGTTACAGAATAACCATGAGAAAGGATAAATGCCTTTGGAAGATGTTGAAAACATGATCATTTGTTCCATTTTTTAAAAATTATGAAAGGGATATATAATGTGCATTCATGGATAGCAGCCATTTCTTGGTTCTCTACCTTCTAGTTTTCCTTGTGTCTAGAAATCACAGAAGCGGATTGCTTTGACTAAAGGTTGCAATATAAATGGCTGCAACTGTACCATGTACAGTAGCCAATGAGAAATATTCTTCTTTTAAAAGATTTTTATTTCCCCCCCTTGCCACTGTTCCCTGTTGTCTGTTCTCTGTGTCCATTCGCTGTGTGTTCTTGTGTGTCTCCTTGTATTTTCGTTAGGGGGCTCCAGAAACTGATCCTGGGACCTTGCGGAGTGGGAAAGAAGCAATTACTCTCTTGTGCCACCACAGCTCCCCTCCTCTGCTACGTCTTCTTATTTTCTCTCCTGTCTCGTGTCATCTTGCTGCACCAGCTCTCCGCGTTGGCTGGCACTCCTGTGCAGAGCGGCTTATCCCGTGCAAGGTGACATTCCCACGCAGGGCAGCCCTCCTATGTGGGCCAGCCCACTGCATGGGCCAGCATGCCCTCACCAGGAGGCCCTGGGCATCGAACCCTGGACCTCCTATACAGTAGACAGGGGCCCAACTGGTCGGGCCACATCCGTTTCCCAAGGAATATTATATATAGATATATTTTATCTTTAAGGAAACGGTTACAGTTCATTACACTGTAAATTCAATATGACATGCATTTCCTTAATATGCTGATATTATATATATTTTTTATATAAGTAGCTTTTACTAGGTTTTGCCACCATTGGTACCACAAAGATAATCTATTTTTAGAGAAAGGAGGTGCAGAAACTTTGTAATCATCTTTTCCATTTTACTTAAACACCTCCAAATGGCTTTGTGTTAGTCAAAACCACCTTCAAATGTTAATACTTACGCATATGCACGTGTGCACATGCACGGCCTAAACACACCACTTCCACCAAGTAATGGCAGAGACAAAAACTTACACTGATTTGCACTTTACAACACTGTTGGTGGGGAATTTTCCTTCTTGTTAGAGTAGTTGGAGATTTAGAGAAAAATCATGCAGAAAGTACAGAACACTCTATTCTCCCCTAGCCCGTTCTCCCTATTACTAACATTTTGCATTCATTAGTGTGGTACCTTTGTTAACAGTTGAAGAAACAATATCATTGTATTATTAACTACAGTCCATAGTTGACATTATGGTTTATTCTTTGTGTTGTACAGTTCTCTGTTTTTCTTTTTTTAAATCCTGGTGACATTTATACAACCTAGAATTAATTATTTAACCACTTTCAAGTATATAATTCTGTGGTGTGAAATATATTCACATTGTAGTGCTACCATCACCTACTGTGATTTTATGGGACATAAACATAATTTATTAAAAAAAAGTCCAAACAAACAAACAAAAAACACTGCTAAAAGAAATCAAAGAAAACTTAAATAAATCGAAGGACATTCAGCAGTGTTCATGGACTGGAAGACTAATGTTAAAATGCCAGTTCTACCCAAATTGATTTACAGACTCAACACAATCCCAATAAAAATTCCAACAGGCTATACCTTGTAGAAATGGAAAAGTCAATTATCAAATGTATCTGGAAGGGTAAGGGGCCCTGATTAGCCAAAAACATCTTGGAAAAGAAGAAAGAAGTTGAAGGACTCACACTTCCTGACTTTAAAGTATATTATAAAGCAACAGTGGTCAAAACAGCATGGTACTGGCATATAGCTAGATATACTGATCAATGGAATAGATTTAAGAGTTCAGAAATAGACCCTCACATCTATGGTTGAGTGATTTTTTCTAGACTACTGAGTCCACTCAGCTGGGATGAACAGTCTCTTCAACAAGTGGTCCTGGGAGAACTGGATATTCATATGCGTAAGAATTCAAGAGGACCCCTATCTTATACCTTATACAAAAATTAACTCAAAATGGATCAATAACCAACCTAAATACAAGGGCCAGGATCTTAAAACTCCTATAAGAAAATATACAGAAGTATCTTCAAGATCGTGTGGTAGGCAATGGTTTTTTACAAAGTACAAAGGAAAATAAAAGGGAACGCCTCACAAATTACTTTTTTTTAAAACAAGATTTATTTCTCTCCCACCCACCCTGCTGCTGTTCTCTGTGTCCATTCGCTGTGTGTTCTTTCTGTGCCTGCTTGTATTCTCATTAGGTTGCTCCAGGAACCAATCCTGGGACCTTTCTGAGTGGGAGAGAGGTGATCATTCTCTTGTACCACCTCAGCTCCCTGTTCTGCTATGTCTTCTTATTGCCTCTCCTATGTGTCTCTTGTTGCATCATCTTGCTGCGAAAGCTCTCCACGTTGGTTGGCACTCCTGCATAGGGCAGCATTCCTGCACAGGACAGCATTCCTGCATGGGCAGGCACTCTGCATGGGCCAGCTTGCCTTCACCAGGAGGCCCTGGGCATCAAACTCTGGACCTCCTATACAGTAAATGGGAGCCCAACTGCTTGAGCCACATCCATTTCCCCTTATAAATACTTTTGTACTTCAAAGGACTTTGTCTAAAAAGCAAAAAAAAAAAGCAGCATACTTGAATGGTAAAAATTTTTGGAAACCACATATCTGATAAGGGTTTAAAATATTCAGAATACATAAAATAACCCTACAACTCAACAAAAACACATGCCAATTAAAAAATGGGCAAATGACTTGAATAGACATTTTTCTAAAGAAGAAATACAAATGACTAAAAAGCACATGAAAAGATGCTCAACATCTCTAGCTATTAGGGAAATGCACATCAAAACCACCTACTAGAGGGGAAGTGGATGTGGCTCAACTGATAGAGCGTCTGCCTACCAAATGGGAGGGTCCAGGGTTCACTCCCCAGGGCCTCCTGACTGGTGTGGTGAGCTGGCCCTCGTGCAGAGCTGCCATGCACAGGGAGTGCTGTGTCATGCGGGGGTGCCCACGCACAAGGAGTGTGCCTTGCAAGGAGAACCGCCCCACTTGAAAGAAGTGCAGCCCACACAAGAGTGGCACCGCATACACGGAGAGCTGACACAACAAGATGAGGCAACAACTACAAAAAAAGAAACACAGATTCCCGTGCCACTGACAACAACAGAAGTGGACAAAGAAGACGACGCAGCAAATAGACACAGAGAACAGACAACCAGGGGGAGGGGAGAGAAATTTAAAAAATAAATCTTTAAAATAAAACAAAATAAAATACTATCAAACTAACATCCTGAACGAAGTCATATGCATACGCCCAGCCATGGTAAGATATTAATTTCTTCCCAAATAAAACACCACTAAGTACACATCTCTATGTGATAGTAAGGAGATGGTAAGATGGAAGATACATCAATGAAGGTCACTTCAGAATTGTGTAGAATAAAATGATGCAAAAACTCTTAACTAAAATACTGTTCTTAGGCGCCAGGATATATACACTTGGATATAAATTTCCAAGTTTACACCTACTCAATATCCTACAACTGGACTTTATTCTGATGCTCAATGAAAGGACTCTAGAAGCAATTACTGAAATTACAGCTTCACCCCAAGATCTTCAGATCAAAACCCAGAATTAGGGCAACAGACTTACACTTTATTATTGTTTTTTCTTTCTCTCACTTCTTCCCTTAGTATTAATCCTTTTTTGCTCTTTCTCCACCATTAAATTTGTTATCCAGTGTGGTGGTTTTAAACTGTATGCACTGCAGGGAAATATGTTCATAAAGCTAATCCATTCCTGTGGGTGTAATCCATTTTAAGTAAGTTGTTTTGATGAGGTTCGGTTAAGGTGTATCCTTTATAAGAGAATACAATTCAGACACAGAAAAAGCCAAAAAAGCAAGAAACTGAAATAAACAAAACCCAGAAGAGAAGGGAAAGACCAGTAGATGCCACCACGTGCCTTGCCAAGTGGCAGAGGACCCAAGGATCACCAGCAGCTGGTCTTTGGGAAGAAAGCATCGTCTCCATGATGCCTTTTTCACAGCCTCAAAACTGTAAGCTAAAAAAAATTCCCATTATTTAAAACCAACCCATTTCATGTTATTTGCTTGGAATAGCCTAGGAAACTAAAACAGATTTTGGTACCAAGAAAGTGGGTTGATGCTATTGCAAATATCAAAAATGTGGAAATGGCTTTGGAATTAGGTAATGCATAGAAACTGGAAGAATTGACGCGCTTGATACAAAAACTGCTTTGAGGAGAGTGTTCATAGAAACAGGGATGCTAATAGTACTTCTGGGGGAGAAGTGGCTCAAGTGGTTGAGCGCATGCTTCCCACATGGGAGGTCCTGGGTTTGGTTCCCGCTGCCTCCTAAAAAAACCAAATAAACAACAAGCAAGCAAACAAACAAAAAAACAACTCAAGGGAGCCAGTATGGCTCAGTGGTTGTGCACCGGCTTCCCCACATACAAGGTCCTGGTTTCAACCCTGGCCCTGGTGGAAAAAACAAAGTACTTCTGATGAGGTCGTAGAAGGAAATGATGAATGTGTTATTGAAAACTGGACAAGAGGTAATGCCTTTTTAAAGTGGCAGAGAACTTGGTGAAATGGAATCCTGATGTATCTGACAGCGATGAGCCTGGGTATTTAGCTTAGATTTCCAAGCTAGGTGTGGAAAGTGCAGCCTGGTTTCTCCTTATAGCTTATGGTAAAATGTGAGAGAGAGGCAAGCTGAGAACTGAGCTCCTGGGTACAAAGACACAAGAAACTGATGACTTGGAAAATTTTGAGTTTCTGGAAAGCAAGTCCTCAGAGAATAGTGCTCCATGTGAGGGTTTAACTGATCATGGAACCAGTCGGCAATTTCCATGCCAAGTGAGGACTGAAGGTGCAGTTAACCAGGAAGGATCTGTGGAAAGCCGTACTGTCTGATGGTTTGGACCTGTGTGTGCTGCACAAGAAAGTGACAAGTTTTCTGTGAGATCTGTGTGACTGGAACCATTGCTAGCCTGGACTAAAAGGGACAGAAATGGGATAAACTGAAGTGATTTCAAAGGCAGAACCATAGAAGCTGAGGCCTGGACTGAAGAAATTTCCTTGGGTCAAGAGACTGGGGTCCATCCATGTGTCTGGAAAAGGTAAATCTGCCCTGGTGCTTGGGGAGGGTGGGTCCTCCAACCCACTGTTCAGGAAATGTTATCACAGAAATGTTCTCGCAGAGGGTGGAGCCTTCACCCCAGAGTTAGGGGAGAACATGGCTATTGTACAAGCAATTACAATGGGTGTGGCTGCTGCCCCATCAGGCCTGAAGGACAAAATATTTCACAGATGACTCTCAGACCTTGAAACTTAATGGAGTATGCCCTGCTAGGTTTCAGAATTGTTTGGGACCCGTAACCTCTGCTTTCCTTTCATTTTCTCCCTAAGGGAATGCAAATGTTTATCCTATGCCTGTCCCTCATTTGTACACTGGAATCAGAAAACTTGTTCTCTAGATTTCACAGGTGCACAGAGAGAGGGGAACTGTGCCCCAGGACAGAGCACAACTATAACTGATTTTTTTTTTGGCTGCTATATTTATTTTAATCCATAGGTTCCCCCTCTCTTTTTCCTCCCTTGCAACATATTAGATTGGTGCAAAAGTAAATGAAGTTTTGCATTGTTGAAATTTGTGTTCGGTATTTGAATATCTTCTTTAAAAATGTGATTGTTATACATCATTTTAATGTGCATTTCTCGCTTTATGTTTTTTTTTGCTAATGACTTATTACTTGCTGTTTATTTTATATTTATTTTAGACTATAGAAATGATGTTAGACAAAAAGCAAATTCAAACACTTTTCTTATTTGAGTTCAAAATGTGTCGTAAAGCAGTGGAGACAACTCGCAACATCAACAATGCATTGGCCCAGGAACTGCTATTGAACATACAGTGCAGTGGTGGGTCAAGAAGTTTTGCAAAGGAGACCAGAGCCTTGGGATGAGGAGCATAGTAGCTGGCCACTGGAAGTTGACAACGACCAAATGAGAGCAATCATCAAAGCAGATACTCTTAAACTACACGAGAAGTTGCTGAAGAACTCAAGGTTGACCATTCTACGGTCGTTTGGCATTTGAAGCAAATTGGAAAGGTAAAAAAGCTCAATAAGCAGGTGCCTCGTGAGCTGACCAAAAATAAAAAAAATCGTTTTGAAGTGTTGTCTTCTTATTCTACACAACAACAAAGCATTTCTTGGTTGGACTGTGACATGTGACAAAAAGTGGATTTTATACAATTGGGGATGACCAGCTCAGTGGCTGGACGGAGAAGAAGCTCCAAAGCACTTCCCAAAGTCAAACTTGCACCAAAAAAAAGTTATGGTCACTGGTGGTCTGCTGCCAGTCTGATCCACTACAGCTTTCTGAATCCCGGCGAAACCATTACATCTGAGAAGTATGCTCAGCAAACTGAGGAGATGCACCAAAATCTGCAATGCCTGCAGCCAGCACTGGTCTACATAAAGGGCCCAATTCTTTTCCATGACAATGCTCGATGGCATGTTGTACAACCAATGCTTCAAAAGTTGAACAAATTGGGCTACAAAGTTTTGCCTCATCCGCCATACTCAGTTTGCCTCTTGCCAACTGACTACCACTTCTCAAGTATCTTGACGACTTTTTGCAAGGCAAACACTTCCACAGCCAGCAGGATGTAGAAAATACTTACCAAGAGTTCATTGAATTCTGAAGCATGGATTTTTACTACAGGCGAATAAACAAACTTATTTCTCATTGGCAAAAACGTGTTGACTGTAATGGTTCCTATTATGATTAACAAAGATGTGTTTGAGCCTAGTTATATTGACTTAAAATTCACAGTCCAAAACCACAATTCCTTTTGCACCAACCTAATATGTGCTAAAGAAACCAGAGACTTTGCCTTGTGTAGTTTCATAAAGTTAGGTTTTTCTAGACTTATACTGTGGAGTTTAACATGTTTATTTTTTCCCTTCATTTCCTATAAACTAGTCTAGAAGCTTGATCAGAGTCAGGTTGAAATTTTTTTGGCAAAACTACTTCACAGGTAGTTTAAGATACTCTCGCCAGAAAAAAAAAAAGATAAACCCACCAGAAGGCACAAAATATCTGGTTATATCTTCTTTTGTGCTCTTAGAAGGTCTCGATTGTCTACATCCAATATTTTATTAGGTTGCAACATAGAGACATTTTTCATTCCTTGTTAATTTCTTAGCTGGAATTTTTTGCATAACATTTTTTACTGTCTTTTTTCCCCCAAAGATACATAGATGACACAAAATGTTACATTAAAAAATATATGAGGTTCCCATATACCCCCCACCCCTCATCCCACTCCTCCCACATCAACAACCTCTTTCATCAGTGTGGCACATTCACTGCATTTGATGAATACATTTTGGATCTCAGCTAGGATTTTATAAAGAGAAACTTCTTCTCATCAACTATTAGCTGCCCTTGCTTTGCAATATTTAAATGGAAAAATTAAAACTTTGCCAGAGTAGAAATGTGATCAAATTCAAAGCTTGGAATAACCGATTTTGATGATACTTTGTACTTAGTATTGTTACTGAAATGACTTATGGCTTTTGGGATACTGTGATGGAATCACTGTATTTTGCATGTAGAAAGAACAGGTCATTTTAGGATCCAGAGGGTGGAGTGTAGTGGTTTGAAGCTGTATGTACCCCAGAGAAACACGTTCTTAAATCTAATCCATTGCTGTGGTGGAAACCATTTTAAGTAGCATCTTTTGATGCGGTTCCTTCAGTTAAGGTGTATTCCGCCTCCGTCAGGATGGGTCTTAAGCCTATTACTGGAGTCCTTTATAAGAGAATGAAATTCAGACAAAAAGAGAGAAAGCCACAGAAGCAAGAAGCTGAAATCAAAGAAACCCAGAAGAGAAGGGAGAGATGAGCAGGCCATGTGTCCTGCCATGTGGCAGAGGAGCCAAGAATTGCTGGCAGCCTGTCTTTGGGAAGCAATGCCTTGATGATGTCTCAATTTGGACATTTTCATGGCTTCCAAACTGTAAGCTAATAAATTATCATTGTTTAAAGACAACCCATTTCTGGGTATTTGCTTGGAGCAGCCTAGGAAGCGAAAAAATCTGGCTTTTCCAAGCATTCCAAGCATAATACTCACATATTATTAGGATTCTGACACGGTATCTTCTCAGGAGAAACACAAGACCCTGGACATTTTATTGGTATAACAATTTGTACCCTCGTTAGGAGTCCTTGTTTTATTTTTTTAAGAGGTACCAGGGACTGAACCCAGGGCCTCGTACATGGGAGGCAGGCACCCAACTATTGAGCTACATCTGTTCCCACTGCTAGGAGTTTTTGAATTAAAACATGTGATCTTCATTACCACAAAAAAATTTTAGAGCAATTTCATTACTCCAAGAAGAAAAACTCCAAAAAGAAAAAGAATGAATGCACGATTTATGATTATACTAAAAACCACTGATTCTACATTATGGATAGATTGTATGGTATGTGAATATATCTCAATAAAAGTGTTTTAAAAAACAAAAACAAAAGCAAAAATACCATATGAGTCTGCTTGAAAAGCAAATGAAACAGCTCAAGCTTTAGAAGCCTAAGAAGCTATCCAGAAATTCACTGACTAAAACAGACCTAGATAATTGAACTGCCCTCAACTATTTAGTGGTCAGTCAAATTAGAATCTGTACGATGGCTAATATAGCTGTATATAAATAGTTCAGGGGGAACAAAAAGTGGAACAATTACTTAATCAGTTGAGAAAAAAAGGACTTGGTTAGCTAAAATTGACCATGCTGATTCCTAAAACTTATTTTCCTGGTTTGGTTTAGAGCAACTGAAAATTTAAATGTGAAGTGAGTTGGACATCATTCTTATGATATTTAAGACTGTTCTTACTGTTTCTGTCCTTCTCCACTGTCTAATACTCAGGTGCTTAAATACAACTGCTGCTTCAAGAACTAATCTAATGACATATGAGAAGAACAGTGAAGCTCTCAAAGTCCATCTGGATTAGTTTAACCAAGCAGAGAACTGAGAGCCACTGGAAAAGAAAATGGTACTAATGTAGCAAAACAAAGATGGAGATATAAACGCAAAGCATTGATAGACATTATACTGAGAGAGAGCCTGTCACATATAATTCAGTTAAATTTACAAGCTTTCTGAAGAACTCAAAAATAACTGAAATTGTTTTCTTGGGTGAGATATCTAACTACTCAAGGGCAGAATAGCTGGAAAGGCTTCTTTGCTAGCTGGCAGCTAGCAAGAGCTTATCCAAATCTGAAAGAAAAACAAGTATTGTACTTTAAAATGGTTCAAAACTTTCTCTTTTTCCCTCTCTTTTCTTCTTCTGATTTAAATCTTATTTTTCCTTAGTTTTTAAATCAATTCAATATTAGTTTACCTTGAATATAAGTGAAGAACATGCGGTTAATTAACTATATGGCTGTGAGTCATTCTTTGCTAGGCACTCCTCACTTCCCAGGATCGTGCCCAAGGTTTCAGCAGCTGGTCTCCTCTTTATTCTGAACTTGCCTCCTATCAGATTTTCAGATTCCTCAGTTTCTATCTGGGTCTCTGACAATGTCTGCTCTTGTTTCTGGGTATGGCTACATGTGCAGTATTTTTAAAATGAGAAACATTATAGGTTTTTATTTTTTCCTTTCCAGACTATCATAAAACAGTTAAAAACTCATACAAAAGTAGCAAAAATATAATAAGCCTTGTTGTAACTCTTATCCAACTTTATCAATTACTAATCTTGTTTCATCTTTATGACTCCCCCTCTCAATTCTGCAACTGGATTATTTTAAAGTAAATTTTAGATATGTCATTCTATCCCATACAATCATCAACACCACAAATGGGATCATATATATATATATACACGCTATTCTTTAACTTCACACGATCCCCATCACAATGTAAGTTCCTTGCATAAGAGGCTTAGTGTATCTTGCAGAGGGCCTCTTATGTGGTAGATACTCACGAAGTATCAGCTGAATGAACTTGTTCTATTCACTAAATATCAAAGATAAATTTTGCTTCTTTTTGGCTTTGACAATGGGAATTTATTTGGTTTTTAACAAAAAATGTGCAATATTTCACAAATTTGTGTGTCATCCTTGTGCAGGGGCCATGCTAATCTTTTCTGTATCATTCCAATTTTAGTGTATGTGCTACTGAAGTGAATACTACATTTTGCTTTATATTCTCATTTTGTTGGTATCAGGAAACTTAAGTATGACACAAACTTTTCGATCTAGGGCCCTTAAAAAGTGAATTCTTGTTTTATTATATAGTTTGAAATACATTAAAATAACTCTTACCTTGGGATTATATTCAGCATTTCGGGCTCGAAGTGCAATAGTCTTTAGGTCAAGTTTACAACCAAGATTCACTGTGGATACAATGTTTCTGTAGGAAATTTGAAAAGAAAACATTATTATTTAAATTATCAAACTTTTACAGAATGGAGTATTAGATGATTATCTAGAAATGTATGATTCTTTCATTAGGCTTTAATTAAAAACAAAGTACTGACATTTACTAAACGTTTACTATGTACCATATATACTGCACTAGGCATTTACAAAGATTATCTCCTTAATACTTGAAAAGTGCCATAAACTAGTAACTTACTAATACTTCCACTTTTCAGAAAAGGAAACTGAGGCTTAAAGATTGCACAATTTGCTCAGGGGCATAGGGCTCATAACTGGCAGAGCCAGGATTTGAGCCCAGTCTGTCTTCGGAGCCCACACCCTTAACCACTAACGTGTACTGACCATCTCTAGTCCAGGAAGCAATGAAAGGCCCCCACCCCCACCCCCATCTGCCACATCCTAAAAACCACTATTTATAATGAAAAACAATCAGTCATGGATTTTCCTGTTGAAATAAGTATCTTTTGAAAGTATAAGAATTCAGTCTCTTGGCCCAGTGGTTAGGGCATCCGTCTACCACATGGGAGGTCCGCGGGGTTCAAACCCTGGGCCTCCTTGATCCGTGTGGAGCTGGCCCATGCGTAGTGCTAATGCGCGCAAGAAGTGCCGTGCCACACAGGGGTGTCCCCCGGGTAGGGGAGCCCCATGCGCAAGGAGTGCACCCGTAAGGAGAGCCGCCCAGCGCGAAAGAAAGTGCAGCCTGCCCAGGAATGGCGCCGCCCACACTTCCCGTGCCGCTGATGACAACAGAAGCGGACAAAGAAACAAGACGCAGCAAAAAGACACAGAGAACAGACAACCGGGGGAGGGGAGGGGAATTAAATAAATAATAAATACATCTTAAAAAAAAAAAAAAAAAAAGAATTCAGTCTCTTTCCGTAAGGGAAAAAGCTTGCTTTTTCTTCCGAGTAACTCTCAGTAATTCAGGAAAGATAGACATCATTTACGATCTGGGTCCAATGGATCCTGCTTCCATTTTTTTAAGGCCCTTAAGTCATTTTTATACCTAATTCACAAAATAATACAGTAAAAAACAATTATTAGAAATTTTAATAAGAATCTGTACACAACAAATACAAAATTGTATTTCATATTGTCCTGGTTTTGAAGTGATATATACTTGACATGGGTAATGCCCTTTATTTTTTATTTATTTCTAAATGTGTTGGTTTATTTAATCCTCAACTCTAAGTATCAACTCATTTAATCCAGGTACTTGAGGGGGGTAGGTGGCCCATTTGGCAGATGCAGAACTGAGGCCCAGAGGGGTTGTTTCCCTTGCTTGAGGCCACAGCTCTATTAAGTGGTGGAACCCGGCTTTGCTCCTAGGCGACCTGTCCCCAGAGCCAATGCTTGGCTAGAGAGAGGGGACACTCATGGTCGTGACCACCTACTGCTTAGGCAAAGACCGGGGGGGGAGGGGGGGCATTAGCCCAACAAGACCAGAGATTCACTCTGGAGAAGGTAATGCCCTTTAAATGCAACTAAGTGCCTATCAACTCTCATGCATGAACCTGGAACACAGCCATTTAGTCATCTTGGAAATACTGACTTCAGATATCAAATAACTATCTAATAGGTTCCTGCTTATTATTGCTTCTGGTACTTTTTCTGGTACTGTCAAAATGCAATGCTTTTGAAAACTTCAGTGGCTTACGATTTTGCTAGAGGTGACTGTCATCTTTGCTTCATAACTGTAAAACCTATTAGGATGAACAATGCAATGAATTTTTCTTTTCTATATCATCTATTTCTTTCCAATCACTTCTGTATATACACCTGTCTTCAGCATTTGTCCACTTATGAATGGGATTAAGTAAACCCTGGACACATAAACTTCATAAAACCATATGTCCAACCATCAAATCCAACCATCCACAGCCTGAGATTTCACCGTCATCATTAGAATCTCTCTTTGCATTCATTTTCTGAGTCATCTAATAACTGTGAAACAGCTTCCTCCATGAATTTCTTCCTGCTACCAACATGGGCAGAATATTAAAAATTCTGCACTCCTGTGTTCTGTGAAAGCTGGGGAAAAAAAAGACTACAACAATGTCTCCAGATGTCTTTTATGCCTTCTTAAAAGATGATTCAATACTTTGGGCACCACGAGAAAACTGAAATTATGATTTATTTTGCTATTGTATCATCCTTCTAAGTGATTCCACCATTTCCCCATTATTTTCCTTATTATTTTAATTTTTTAAACACAGTTTGGAATGGGCAAAATGTTTCAAGATATAGGAAAAATATTGTCACTGTGATCCCACAATGAATCTTAAATAATAAAAGGATCTAATAGCACCATATGGTAACTGCAAGATCTAACTTAAAATAGGTAAAAATTTCCTATCTGTTCTTTTTCTAAGAAAGAACCAAACAGATACAAGTAGTTAGAATTGCCAAAAAAAAATGAAATACACAATTGGGTTCATACGGACCTTAATGGTAAACTGAAGACTACAATTAGCAAAGTCATATAAATTGGGGGTGGGGGGTAGGAAGGGAAGAAAGAAGTGAAATAAGAATGGTGAAGTTATTTTATTGAAGTTGGATGATGAGTACACAGGGTTCATTAAACTAGTCTTTCTACTTTAGTGCAAGTCTGAAATACTTCAAAATGTATAAAAGTTTTTAAAGTTATATAGTACATGTTTCTATAATTTAAACATATAGTTAGTGTCTGTTATGGAATATAGGCATGATTTTTTCAATTAGTCTAAGTTTATACCAGAAAATTCTGCCCATAAAACATGCACACAAAGTGGATAAGTAAAGAAATAGATTTATCAAGTAGCATCTCAAATCAATTCATTTCCATATAGGAAGCTAAACTTAACTGCATTCATCATCTTTCCAGGATAATACTCCTAGGCCACATCTGGGACAAAAATGCCACTATATCACTCCATTACACTAGTTTTTCCAATAAAAGGATACATTACCATTCTACTTCTATAAGGTTAAAAATCAGGCTCACAAGTTCAAACACTGTCTCTCTCAAACTAAAAACACTGGAAGCTGCAGGACACTGGCTTGTGACTTGTGCCACAATTCATTAAGTCGCATGTCACATGCCATTAAGTTCATGCATGTCATCTCATCTGACTAACTCTGACTCAGGGTTTCTCAACCCCTGTTCTACTGACATTTTAGGCCAGGTAATTATTCATGTGAGGGGGCTGGCCTGTGTGCTGCAGTGTGCTTAGTGGCAACCCTGGCCTCTACCCACGGTATGCCAGTAGCACTTCCTCCAGTTGTGACAACCAAAAATGTGTCCAGACATTGCCAAACATGCCCTGGGGGACAAAAATACTCCTGATTGAGAACTACTCCCCTACCCCTAACCTTGGCAGCTTTTTTGTTTTTCAACCTTTTTATTTTGAAATAATTTCAAACTTCTAGGACAAATGCAAAAATAATACAACCCCCACACAGACAATTCCAAAATACCCCCAATTCCCCCAGATCATTAATTTTTAACATTTTGCCACTTTTGCTGTATCATTCTATTCATCTATCATCCATCTATCTATTTTCTGAACATCTGAACGCAGGTTGCATACATTGCACTGGCAGCTACCTGTTAATGTGCGAATATTTAGGTAATTTATATCTGTATTATTACTTCATTGAAACGACCCATCAACCCTACAAAGTAAGCATTATTAGCCCCATTTTAAAGTTGGGAAAACGGAATCTCAAAAAGATTAATTAACTTTCTCAGGGTCACAGGGTCATTAAGTGGCACGATCAGGATTTGAGTCCCAGTTCCACCAGGCTTACCTTTTTCTTCTGAATAGAGTCACATATTTCTCTTTTGCAAAGCACTGCTCAAGGAGCCTCATCCTCCAGGGAACACCTCAGACTAACCTAAGTGATTCTGGTTTTGCCAGTCATTCTAGAAGTCTCTTGACATGTGTGCCAGAGACATTGAACACAAAGTATGTAAGAATAAGTTTAATGTAACTGTTAAACTTATTCTTCTATGTTTTAGCTAATTAAGTATTTATCCTAATTCTTCACAAGCTTGTAATTTAGAAGCCATTGAATTCTTACCAAATGGGGACTCTTTGTAGATTGTGGAAATTCGACAACCTGGCTGACTGGATGGTTTATAGGATATCAAAAAGTTTGAGGCACCAGAGAGAAACAAACACTCTACCATAATAGGTTATAATTTAAACCATGTACTGCGGATTTAAAGTTTATAGAAGCCAGGCAGGTCAATATGGAGTGGTGTTGATAAAAGTGAAGTCATACATGCTCATTTCCTTAAAATCATTGAAATAAAAAATATATTATTCTTTTTTTTGGTAAAAGATTTATTTATTCCCCCTCCCCCATTCCCCTTGTCGGCTGCTCTCTGTGTCCATTCACTGTGTGTTCTTCTGTGTCTGCTTGTATTCTCATTAGGTGGCTCTGGGAACTGATCCTAGGACCTTCCAGAGTGGGAAAGAGGCAATTAATCTCTTGTGCCACCTCAACTCCCTTTTCCGCTCTGTCTTCTTATTTTCTCTCCTCTGTGTCTCTTGTTGCATCAGCTTGCTATGCCAGTTCTGTGTTAGCTGGCACTCCTGTGCGGGGTGGCTTTCCCGTGCTGGGCCGTATTCTCACAGGGGGCAGCACTCCTGCTTAGCTTAGCATTCCCGCATGGGCTGGCACTCCATGTGTGGGCCAGCTTGCCCTAACCAGGAGGGACATCAAACCCTGGACCTCTTATATGGTAGACGGGAGCCCAACTGGCTGACCCACATCCATTTCCCATATTATTCTTAAAATTGTATGGGACCAGATAAGACATACCTGAGGCAAGACTTTGGGTAACAGTTAGGATCTCTGATTTAAACATGGCTTAGTTTTTTTAAAAACTGATCAGAGATGGCTTATAATAACAAGATGACTAAGGGCAAATAGTTAATAACACATATAAATGGGATAGGAAAAGGGGGGGGATAACTGTACATTAAAACCAAGGTGACCCAAGTGCAACGGCAGAGACCAAAAAAGAAGGAAGGTCCAACAATGAGCCCTTGATACTAATGACTATGCTTGTGAGCCTGTGCACCTGAAATAAGAACAAGGCCTAAAGCTGCAGTGTGCCTAAGAGTTACCTCCTAAGAGCCTCCGTGTTGTTCAAATGTGGTCAGTCTCGAAGCCAAACTCAACATGTAAATGCGCTGCCTTCTCCCCAGCGTGGGACATGACTCCTGGTGACGAGCCTCCCTGGCGCCAAGGGATTACTACCAAGTACCAGCTGATGATGTGACTAGAAAAGGACCTTGAATAAAAGGTTCAACTTGGACCAGCAGAATATCTCAGTCTACATATAAAAACAGGAGTTAAAAATGCTTTTTGACCTGAATCAAGGGGGAAATGGAAAGAACAAATGAGTTTATATGGCTATGAGTCTCCAAAAAACAGCCAGGAGGTTATCAGAGGGGTCACCCTTATGCACATCTCAGCAGAGTCAGAGAGACAGATAAAGTAGATACAACCCCGGATATTGGTTCTTCTGAGGGCTACAGAGACCCACAGGTTCTATGGTCACGGCAGATGGAGTTCACTGTCATGTCAGTTGGCCCTTCCTTGGAGTTTGTATTTCTGTGTGATGGAGCTGGACTCAGATGTGATCTTTTTTCACAAGCCTTTCCTGTTACTTTACCAGAATTGTAGTTGGTACTGGGGTTTAATATATACTCAGGGGATCTGAATCTCTGGACTGACCATATGATAGCCAGGCCCTGAGCCTCAACAGACTTCAACTCCTACACTCTGGTTTATTGGACTTACCCCACTCAGCTAACATTGAGTTGAAGAAGGTCAACCACCACACCATGGAGCCAAGAGTGCCTGCAACTGAAAGCAGGAGGACTGCATCCAGCATCCATGTGGAATCTAAGCCCCCTCTTAATATAGATGTGGAGTGGACACAACCAATCCAAGGTCCACAGAATGGAGGAATAGAATATGGATTAGAGTGGACTTACTGATAATTCTATTCATGAACTATTGTGATTAGTAATCGAAGAAAATGTGGCATTGGTGTGGAGAAAGTGGCCATGGTGGCTGCTGGATGTGGGGAATGGGAGGAAGAGATGAGATGTGGGGGCGTTTTTGGGACTTGGAGATGTCCTGGATGGTGCTGCAGGGACAATTACTGGACATTGTATATCCTCCCATGGCCCACTGGATGGAACATGGGAGAGTGTGGGCTATGATGTGGACCATTGACCATGAGGTGCAACGATGCTCAGAGATGTATTCACCAAATGCAATGAATGTCTCATGATGATGGAGGAGAATGTTGCTATGTGGGGAGGAGCGGGTGAGGGGGGTGGAGGGTATATGGGGACCTCATATTTTTTTAATGTAAAATGTGAATGAGATTAAAAAGTGAAAATGAGTGGGGGTGGTGGGGTTGAATGGGACCTTATATAATTTTTAATGTAATATTATTACAAAGTCAATAAAAAAAAAAAAGATTGTGGTTGCCATAGATTCTGAGGGGAGAGGATATGTTACTGGAACATAGGGCATTTTTAGAGCATTGAAATTAAGTGTAAACCACAATGTAAATTATAGACCTTGGTTAGTAGCAATGCTTCAATATTTATTCATCAATTGTAACAAATATATCCCACAATTGTAAAATATTATTAATTGGTGAAAACGTGGGAGGGAAAGTATGTGGGATATATGGGAATTCCTTATACTCTTGATACAACTTTTCTATAGTCTACAATCTCTTTTAAAATAAAGCTTATTAAAAAATAAAGGAAAATTTAAACTGTAAAAAAAAAAAAGTGAAAATGAAACATATTTCTAATAAAATCAGATATAGGAAAGTAAAAAAAAAACCAAGGTGAATGTACGATAATCTTTGCAAATGACCCTTTAATTTCGCCATACGCTTTCTAAAAGTAAATGCTATATACTTTTTTGTTTTTAGGAGGTACCAGGGATTGAACCTGGGGCCTTGTACATGGGAAGGAGGAGCTCAATCACTTGAGCTACATCCACTGCCCTATATAATCAGAGATCCTAACTATATACTTTTCTTCTTCTTTTTATTTATTTATTATTATTTTTTTAATCCTATATACTTTTCATTGACTTATATCTGAACTATCTACCAGGTTTTCAGGAGGAAGAACATTTTCCTATTCCTACCCTGTTACATAAAGGACTCACTTGATTTAGGTAGGAAAATCCATTTCAAATAGGAGAAGCCATCCTTACCTTGTAGGAGGAACTTAGTTCTTGAAAGCTCTCATTGTAAGAATTAAAAAAAAAAACCAAAACAGGATCATTAAGAAAATACTGATGTTGTGACTAATTTATGGTTCCAAAGACTTCCCACAAGGGAAGGAGATTTAGCAAATCAGTTAAAGGGAAACAGTTGTAACAATAACAAAGATATTCAGATTGATATCTGGCTATAGATTTCATTGGCCCACTTATATAATACAAGCTACCAAATTTCTAAAAATGTTAAAGAGGGTACTGCCTCACTAAGATGATTTTGCTTTCATTTCTCAAGTGAGAAATAAAGCAAATTTTGATACAGGACTATAATTAGTGCCACTCCCCTAGATCAATTAATCTAAAAACAAAATGGCAACACAACCCTAAGGGGCAGGAAGAGAGAAGGCACAAAGCACAAATACTCACTGAAGCTGCGGTACAATTCCAGAGCTCTCCGATGCTGGAGTGGCGGGAGTGATGGGCGTCATGGGCGTCATGGGGGAGGGGTACAGGGGAGTGGTGCCTGGCAAAGGCGCAGTGGTAAGAGTCTGTGAATGGAAGAGTTGTGGGGTTTGGCCAGAGGCCCCCTGTGTCGCTGGCTGAGATGTGGACTGCTGAACTGCTGCTGCCGCGGCCACCACTGCTGCTTGCTGCTGCTGTTGTTGCTGCTGCTGCTGCTGCTGCTGTTGTTGCTGCTGTTGCTGCTGCTGCTGCTGCTGCCTTTGCTGCTCCTCCAAAATGGACAGGCTGTTGGTGTTCTGAATAGGCTGCGGGGTCAGGCCTGTGCCGTAAGGCATCATTGGACTGAAGATGGGGATTCCAGGAGTCATGGCGCTCTGCAGACAGTGAGGAGAAAACTGGGTTAGGCTGGCTGGTAGCTAGTGTTTGTGGGACTTGCCTGAGTGGACCAGCAGGCAAAATGTGCAAAGACACCGCCTTCCAAGGATAAATAGGGTGATTATGAGGAAGAGTGAAGGAGGAACTATTTTTATATACCCCACTTTCTTCTTCAGTCAAGAGCATAGGATTTGGAATCAGACTTGAGTGTGAATTCCAATCCTACTACCTATTACCTATGAGAACTTCAGGGAGTTGCTCAACCCTTCATTCATAAAAGGGGACATAACGCTCTAAGGTGGTCAGTAAGAATAAAAGAGAAAACTACAGTGACCACACATCCCTGCTTAAATCATTATCCTAGCATTCCATCTAGGTAGCACCATTTCCTTCCAACTATCCATCCTAGTTTAGATGAAAAGTTACATGGTTATCCTAGAGATATTCACTTCAAGTGTTCAACATGATGACACGCACATAAAAAACAGTGAAGTGTTAGCTATGTAATTAGAATAATTCAAATACTATTCAAAAAGGTTTAACATTTGCTCTCCCCAAAGCTTAAATCAACCAAATCCAATGGCTCTATCAGAATAATATCAGGGAAGTGGACATGGCCCAATGGATAGGGCGTCCGCCTACCACATGGGAGGTCTGTGGTTCAAACCCCAGGCCTCCTTGACCTGTGTGGAGCTGGCCCACGTGCAGTGCTGATGCGCCCAAGGAGTGCCGTGCCATGCAGGGGTGTCCCCTACATAGGGAAGCCCCACGTGCAAGGACTGCACCCCACAAGGAGAGCCGCTCAGCGCAAAAGAAAGTGCAGCCTGCCCAGGAATGGCGCCACACACACAGAGAGCTGACACAACAAAAAGAAAAGATTCCTGGTGCTGCTGATAAGGATCAAAGCAGTCAAAGAAGAACACATAGCGAATGGACACAGAGAGCAGACAACTGGGGGGGGGGAGGGGAGAGAAATAAAAAAAAAAATCTTAAAAAAAAATAATAATATCAATTTACTTCTCCATAATGCTTCCTAACTTTTTCACACATTGTCACACTGAGTCCTTTGGAAATGTTCCTTTGGAAAAAGGAAAACAGTAGTTTTTCCCCATATTAAAAATATTAAAATAAGAAGGTGGACATCTAGAGATGTTGAATGACTTGTCCCACCAAATCCCTGATCTAATTAGACGAGCCAATCCCAGCCAAGTTTTCCTGAGACCCAGTCCAATGCTCTCCCCATCATACCAAAATCCATGGGTCCCTATGGAGTCCAAAGACAGCCTGCAATGGCTTTATGAACCTTTTCAAACTACAGGCAACATTCTGTGTACATTTTCCTGTTTTTCGTAAATTCTCAAAGAGGTTTAAGATTTGAAAAAGAGACAATCTGTTCCCATTTCCACCAATTTACTTAGCAGAAAGTATAAGCTAAAAAGATATTTTATGTAAAATTGCTCACCTCTGACACAGTGGTAAAAAGAATGAGAAAGAGGGCCAAATATATACTGTAGGCCTAACTTGCAAATACTGTTCTAGAGTATCTATCACTTATTTTATAAAAATATGAGCTAGGAAAAAAAATTCAGTTTACATCAATTTAAAAGACATTGCAACATAATCTTTACCATTAGACAAAAGTTTTAAAAGTAGCTTTGTCTTAATTTTTCCTTTTTTCCCTTTTTAAATTTTATTCTCTGCTTTACTTTAAATCATATTCAAAATTAAATGAAAATGGATCACAAACATAAATGTAAAAACTAGAGCCATAAAGAGAATACTCTTTAGTGTAGGCAAAGACTTCTTAGACAGGATACTTCAGAGAAAATTTAAAACTTCTGCTCTTCATGAGACACATTAAAAAAGTTAACAGGCAAGACATGGACTGAGAGAAAACATTTCTAAATACACGTGATAAAATGCACTAACAACTCAGTAAAAGATGATGACCAAATAAACCACCCGAAAATGGGCCAAAGATTAAAGTGAGCATTTTACAAATGAAGATATATAAATGGGCAGTAAGCACTAGACATGGTGCTCAAAATAAGTACTCATCAAGAAAATGTAAATTAAAAAAACCTGACAATCCCAATGTTGGTGAAGATGTGGACCATCTAGAACTCTCCTACACTGCTGGAAGAACTGCAAAATGGGACAGCCACTTCTGAAAATGATTTGGAGTTTCTTATAAAGTTAAACATACCCTTACTGTCTGAGCTAGCAATCCTACTCTAAAATAAACAAAACAAAAGCACAGTGCACACAGACCTGTACGCAAGTGTTTTTATCACCTTCATTCATCATTCCCAAACTGGAAACAACCCCCATAGGTCCAGCAACTCAAGAATGAACAAACTGTGGTACATCCATCCAATGGAATACTACTTGGCAATAAAAGCAATCAGCTACTGATACGCCTAACAATGCTGGGCAAAGCAGGCAGACACAGACAAAATCTTTTTTTTTCCCATGGAGGCATTTTATTTGCATGTATATTTGACATCCCTAGAAAAAGAATCCCAGGATTTTTCCTCCTTTGTGTTTTCGCCTTGCTTCCTCATGGTGCATGATGCCTGGTCGCCAATGCAATGAAACCAAACTGACAGGATGAGAGCAGATTATTCTGCCATTTTTCTAGATCTTTGAGTTACACATCAAATCTGGGACTAATCACACCACCCTTGTTTAACCTCCCTGTGATGATCACGACAATTTTCCCAGCTCTGTGATCATCGATGATTTCAAATTCGCCAATGGTACCATGCTTCACCATCACAGTTAGAAACCTGATGATTTGGAGCATGGCCTGATGAGAACCTGGTCTTCACCTCTCTTTTTGGCACTGTTTATGCTCTTGAGAGCATCAGCAAGTATGTTCATGCACACCATTGTGGCGGCACAGAAAGATGGCCAAAAGAGCACACAAAATCTTCAGTGGTGGAAAACCAGACCATCCTGAGGCTGGATGAGGACGACTGACTATAAAGGCGCAGGCAGGAATTTTTTAAGGTACAGGGATGCAAATTATCAAAAAGTACACTTAAAATTGGTATGCATATTGTATGTAAATTATACCTCAACAATTTACCTGAAAAGATAAATCTATGATTTAGAATTTTCACAGGAAAAAGGAAAATATAAACCTAGAGAGCAACTTTCAAAATCAAAGACCCTGTAATACTTGGAAGACCTTCACAAGTACTTATTAAAGATTAAGTGTTCGGCCCCTTCCCTCGGCCTGCTGCTGCTGCTCCTCCTGATGAGGTGATGCAACAGCCAACTTCGGCAAGATCCAGATCAAAATTTACATGGAGATCAGGTGGAGGGATGCTTTATTAGGTAATACATTGAGAGAATTTCCAGGGAAGATAAGAGGAACAGGGAGCTACAGGGCACACTTCTCTTCTAAAATCAGCTAGTGGACAGGCAGTGAACAACAGTTCTGAGGCTCTGGATGCAGGGGAACTCTGTATAGCTTCCAAAGAAGAGTAGGACGGAGAGACTAGGAAGCAGTAGCAAAATTACCGTGAGTGAATCTTTCTGCAGCAGTGGCTGGCACCCATCCCTTTACCTTCAAGGCAAATAGCCTTGGGTATGAGGGTCTGTGGTTGACTGCTGCAAACAGAAAGGGATATGGAGGGCTTCCTCCCCAGGAAGCAGTGGAGAACAAGGCCAAGAGCTGGGGGTGGCTTCTGATCAGCAAGTTTGGATTTCTGGGTGCAGCTCTGAATTACAGTGCTAGCCTCCTGTGGACAGAGATCATCACGGCCATTGTTTCAATACTGCCCTTGACAGTGGCGCTGTCAGTGGAGGATGAAAAACATACACCCTAAGGAAGTAGATTTGGCTCAACTGATAGAGCATCAGCCTACCACATGGGAGGTCCAGGGTTCAAACCCAGGGCCTCCTGACCCGTGTGGAGCTCGCCCACGCGCAAGGAGTACCATGCCACGCAGGGGTGCCCTCGTGTAGGGGAACCCTACGTGCAAGGAGTGCGCCCTGTAAAGAGAGCCGCCCTGTGCAACAAAAAGTGCAGCCTGCCCAGGAGTGGCACCGCACACACACAGAGCTGACGCAGCAAGATGATGCAAGAACAACAAAAAGACACAGATTCCTGGTGCCACCAAGAATACAAGTGGACACAGAAGAATACACAGCAAATGGACACAGAGAGCAGACAATGGGGGGGGGAGAAAGGGGAGAGAAATAAAAAATAAATAAATCTTAAAAAAAAAAACATACTCCCTTCTTAGGGCTATAAAGAACAGTTTGCCAAAGAGCTCCATTAGCTGGCAGACCAGGAAAATGCAGCTTCAGAGGGCCAACAAAAAGGCTTTTCACATCTTTCCTGACCCTCTTCCCAGGGCCTTTTGGAACTGGTCTGTGCCCCCCTCTTGGTTCCTTTGCCCTGTTATGATCAGTTAAACACAGGCAATTCTGTAGATCTAGAATTAATTGAATAAGGTGTCAAAGAAAAGTCTTAACACAAAGACAATCAACAATAAAACCCTAGGAAAGAGAAACTGATCATCATAGTACACACATGAAGACAATCAGATGCCTAGACCTCAGCAAAAATATTACAAGCCGTACTAAGAAACAGAAGATATGACCAAGTCAGGGGAACAAATTACAAAGTTGGAGGAGATATGAATTTGGAAAAGCTGTTCAAATATCCTAAATCAATCCAAGGAGACAAAGTAAAATGTGGCTAATGAGAAAAAAGAATATTAAGAAGACACTATGTCAGCCTAAAGAATATGAAAACATGCAAAGAACAATAACAGCACTCATGGGAATGGAAGGCACAATAAAAGAGATGAAAACAAACTAGAGGCATATAACAACAGATTTGAACAGGCAGAAGAAAGAACCAGCAAACTAAAACACAGGACATCTGAAATCCTATAGACAGAAGAAAAGATAAAGAATGGAAAAATTGAGCAGGGCAAGGAACTTGAAGGACAGCACAAACTGCATAAACATACACATCATGGAAGTAGAGAAGGGAAAAGGGGCAGAAAGAATATTTGAGGAAATAATGGCTGAAAACTTCCCCCAACTCTTAAGAAAGATATAAATATCTATGTCCAAGAAGCACAACATACTCCAAACAGAATATAAATCCTAACAGACCAATTCCAAAATATGTACTAATCAGAATATCAAATATAAAGAGAGAATTCTGAAAACAGCAAGAGAAAAGTGATTCATCACATACAAGAGATGGTCAATAAAACTAAGTGCTGATTTATCATAAACCAGGGTGGTGAGAAGACAGTAGTATGATATATTAAAGGTACTGAAAGATAAAAACTGCAAGCCAAGAATTCTTTATCCAGTAAAACTCGCCTTCAAAAATAAGAGCGAAATTTAAATAGTCACAGATAAACAGAAATAGAAAGAGTCTGTCAACAAGGGACCTGACCAACACGAAATACTAATGGGAGTTTTGCGGCTGAAAGGGAATTCAGGAGAGGGAGGCTTGGAGGAGACTGTAAAAATGATGATTATCAGTAAGGGTAAGTAAAAGGACAGAAAGAAAGACATAAAAATAAGATATGAAATATAAGAGCTGAAGGAAAAAAATAGTTGAAGTACTGCCTTTACAGTAATAATACTGAATGTTAATGAATTATACTCCCCAGTTAAGACACAGGTGGACAGAATGGATTAAAAAAATATGATCCGTCTATTAATATACAGCTGTCAACAGAACACTCACCTTAGACACAAGGACACAAAAAGGTTGAAAGTGAAAGGCTGGAAAAAGATACACCATGCGATACAAACATGAAGTACAAAAAGTACTGGGATAGCTATACTAATATTGGACAAAATAGACTTTAAATGTAAAATTGTAAGAGAAAAAGAAGGACATTATATAGCAACAAAGAGAGCAATCAATAAGAAGAAATGAGAGACATAAATATTTATGCGCCTAACTAGGGTATCCCAAATACTTGAGGCAAACACTGGCAAAACTGAAGGGAGAAATAGACCTCTCTACAATAACAGTTGGGAGACTTCAATGTATCACTTTCACCAGTACGTAGAATACCTAGATAGATGATCAATAAAGAAACGGAGACTGTGAAAAATAAGCTAGACCTAATAGAGATATACAGAACAGTGTACCCAATGGCAGGATATACATTTTTTCTCAACTACTCATGGATTGTACTCCAGGAGAGACCACAAAACAGGTCTTAATAATTCAAAAAGATTGAAATTAAACAAAGTACTTTCTCTGAGCACAATGGAATAAAGCTGGAAGCCAATAACAGGTGGAGAACAGGAAAATTCTGGGGAAGGACAGAGAGATTGAGAGGGGACTGCCAAAGGGTGTGGAGTTTTTCTTTTTGGAGTAATGAAATTGTTCTGAAATTTTCTGTGTTGATGAATACACAACACTGTGATTATACTAAAAACCACTGATTCTACACTTTGGAAAGATGTATGATATGTGAATATATCTCAATAAAACTGCTTTAAAAAAAACAAAAATGTACATTTTGATAGATTGTACGGTATGTGAATATATTTCAATAAAACTACTCAAAACAAAACAAAACAGGAACACACAAGCTTATGGGATATGCAAGGCAGTGCTGAGAGGGAAATTTATAGCCTTAAATGCCTCTATTAAAAAACAAGATAGAGTTAAAATCAAAGATCTGATTTAGGAGTGGATGTGGCTCAAGCAGTTGGGCGCCTGTCTCTCACATGGGAGGTCTTGGGTTCAGTTCCCAGTGCCTTCTGAAAAAAAAACAACAAACAAAATAAAACCAACTCAGGGAAGCTGATATGACTTAATAGTTGAGTGCCAGCTTCCTACATACAAGGTCCCAGGTTCAATCCCTGGCTCCTGGTACCTCAAAAAAAAAAAAGGGAGTGGCGGTGGCTCAAGACATTGGGCACCTACCTCCCATATGAGAGGTCCTGGGTTCGGTTCCTGGTGCCTCCTAAAAAGATGAGTACACAATGAACACACAGAGAGAGCAGACATAGAGTTAAAACAAGGGGCTATATAAAATAAACCTTTAGAAAGAAAAAAAAGACCTAATTGAAAAACTAGAGAAACTAAAAAGAACAACAAATCAATCCCAAAGCAAGCAGAAAGAAATAAAGATTAAAACAGAAAAAAATCAAATTGGGAACCAAAAAAATACAGAAAATCAACAAAATCAAAAGCTGGCTCTTTGAGAAAAATCAGTAAAATTGGGAGAAACCCTTAGCAAGACTGAAAAAGATAAAGAGAGAGAAGATGCAAATAAAATCAGGAATGAAAATGGTGTGGAAACATTATGACTGACTCCACAGAAATAAAAAGGATCATGAGAGGACATTATGAAAACCTGTATGCCAATAAATTAAACAACCTAGATGAAAAGGACAAATTCCTAGAAATGCACAACCTACACTGACTCCAGAGGAAATGCAAGAACTCAACAAACCAAGTACAAGTAAAGAGACTGAATTGGTCACCAAAAGTTTTCTAACAAAGAAAAGTCCAGGACCAGATGGCTTCACAGGTGAATTCTACCAACACTTCAAAGATACCAATCTTGTTTAAACTCTTCCAAAAAATAGGAGAGAAAATTACCCAATATATTTTATGACACCAACGTCATTCTGTTATCAAAGCCAGACAGAGACACTAGAAGAAAAAGAAAATTACAGGGAAGCAGACTTGGCTCAACGGTTAGAGCATCCACATACCACGTAGGAGGTCCAAGGTTCAAACCCAGGGCCTCCTTGACCCATGTGGAGCAGGACCATATGCAGTGCTGATGCGTGCAAGGAGTGCCATGCCACACAAGAGTGTCTCCCATGTAGTGGAGCCCCATGTGCAAGGAGTGCACCCCGTAAGGAGAGCCGCCCAGCACGAAAAAAAGTTCAGCCTGCCCAGGAGTGGCGCTGGACACATGGAGAGCTGACGCAGCAAGATGATGCAACAAAAACAGACACAGATTACTGGTGCCGCTGACAAGAACAGAAGCGGACACAGAAGAAAACACAGTGAATGGACAGAGAGAACAGACAACTGGGGTGGGGGTGGGGGAAGGGGAGAGAAATAAATAAAAAATAAATCTTTGAAAAAAAAAGAAAATTAGAGATCAATCTCTCTAATATAGATGGGAAAATCATCAATGAAATACCTGGCAAGTCGAATCCAACAACATACTAAAACAATTATTGGGGACTTCCAGAAAGATGGTGGACTAGAAAGACACAGGACTCTTTTCTCTCCAAGAAACATAGCTAGGGAACGGTGGAAACGGCCTAGAAAAATATCTTCTAGGTTTTAGGACACCAGTGGAAGGCTGGACATTACCCAGAGAGGGACAAAGGGAAAAAATCATGACTGCAAACCTGTGAGTTAAAAGTGGCAGCTGCTACTGCCACTTTTACCCTCCCCCACACTAAAGACATTTGAATTCTCAGGCCTTTGGGCCGGGGGCTACAAACAAATGGGGCCCCAGGGATCCCTCCCCAAGGAAAAGGGAGAGGGACACAGGCTAAGGTTGAGTCATCTTTTGTCCCACAAATTTGATCTGTTGCGTCCCACAAGTCCTTCCAGGCCAGGTGGGGCCGGGCCATTGTTTAACTGGGGAGCAAACTCCGGACTAAAGAGATCCGACCCTCTCAATCTCATTCTCTACTAACTTGGACCAATTGTTGTTTTTTAAGATTGATTTTATTTATTCCTCTCCCTTTCCTACCTCCCGCCCCCGTTGTCTCCCCTCTCTGTCCATTCACTGTGTATTCTTCTGCGTCTGCTTGTATTCATGTCAGCGGCACCAGGAATCTGTGTCTCTCTTTGTTGCATCATCTTGCTGTGTCAGCTCTCTGTGTGTGCGGCGCCACTCCTGGGCAGGCTGTGATTTTTTCACGCAGGGCAGCTCTCCTTGCGGGGCCCACTCCTTGCATATGAGGGACCCCTATGCTGGGATGCCCCTGCGTGGCACGGCACTCCTTGTGTGTGGCAGCAGCACCGTGCGTGGGCCAGCTCACCACAGGGGTCAGGAGGCCCGGGGTTTGAACCCCAGATCCTCCATACCGTAGACAGATGCTCTATCAGCTGAGCCATGTCCACTTCCCTTGGACTGATTGTTGTGAACACAACTCCTCAGGAAAGGGGAGAGGGACATAGCCTATGGCTGACTTAGCTTCTGCTCCACAAATTTGGTCTGGGTGTCCCATGAGCCCTTCCAGGCTGGGTGGGGCTGCACCATTGTGGGCCCTGGGAGCCCATCAAGACTAAGATCCAGGACTAAAGACACCCAACCCTCCACTCTCCCTCTCGACTAACCGGGACTGATTGTTGAGGACACTTGGGGAGTAGAATTATTGCCTACCTGGGAGAAGGGAGGGGGCCACCTACAAACACACTTGGACCAGGCACTGAACTGCAAGGGCTGCCAAAGAGCGCCACCTACTGGGAGAACAAGGAAGTGCACATGATGAAATTAAAAGTAAATGAGGGGAGAACCTGCAAGATGGCAGTGGAGTGAGGAGCTCCTACAGTCAGCTCCTGCTACAGGGCAGTTAGCACACACCCAGAGCTCTCTGGAGCTAGCTGAAGCACCTATTTGGGGGCTTCAGGAAGCCAGATGGGCATCCTGCAACATCCTTGAAGGAATGGAAGGAGGAGATGCCCGTCTGCAGAGAAGACTCGTACGTAGAGCCTCCACGCCATGGAGGCCGGTGCCATCCTCCACTGGAGGCACAAGCTGCCTAGGGAGCTGTTCCACGGCTGGAATCGAAAGCTCCACTTTCCCAAAACAGGGGAGGAAGAGACACTTAGGCACCAATTTCAGCTACTGATGAGCAAACTCAGCGGGCTACAGTATAATCCTGAGAACAGCTACAATTTGGGCCTGTCCAGGTCAGAAAGAGGCTGGGAGTTGCCATCTTAACACCGCACCTGGCACAAGGGGAAGCGGGGCGGACTGAGAATCCCAGTGCTGGTGGGAACTGGCTTCTTCCCATCCAGGTCAGATGGCAGGTCTAGCCCAGGCCCCAGTGCCACCTCCAGCAGGGAGGAAGCTGCAGGGACCTGCGCCAGCCTCTCCGGGAAATTACTGGCCAAGCTGTGGAGGCCAGTGATTATCCTACTCTGGTGGCATGAGCCGCCCTAGGAGATATTCTGTGGCTGGACTTGGAAGCTCCATTTCCCAGAAATAGGGGAGGAGAAGATGGTTGGCTGCCAATTTTGGCTACTGATTAGTAGACTTGGCTAAGAGATAACCCTGGGAAAAGCTGGGGTGTGAACTAGCCCAAGTCAGAAGACGCCGTAGTTGCCATTCTGACACTGCCCCCAGCCTAAGGGGAAGCCAGGCTGACTGAAACTCTCAGTGTCAGCAGGAACCAGTTTCTTTCACGCAGATGAGCCTGCAGCCCTAGCCTAGGCTTCAGCCCCACTTCTGGTGGGGAGGAGCCTGAGGAGCCCTGCACCAGCCTATACAGGTAACTGCAGGTACTTTGGCTGGCACAGACTGATAGTCAGAAGTCTACCAGGGCAACTGCAGTCACCTTGGACCCGCACTGCATAGATTGCTGCCCACACCTGCAGCTCCATCCCCACCCCAGGCAAGGGAGAAAGGGATGTGAAGCTTCATCAGTCTCTCTGGGCAACTACAGTCTAGGCCTGCACTTGGGTTATTCCACATAGCGGTGACTCTGTCCCTACCCCTGGCAAAGGATAAAGGTGGAAGAAGCTTCATTGGTCCATGGCACAATGAGGGCAGCTTGAGCCTCCACAGCTTACAGCACCAACTACATTCTTGGCTCCTACTGCACAACCAGCAAGGGAGAAAGGATAGGAAGCCCTACACTGAAGAGAAAAACTGCACCCAAAATAAATACTCTAGTAAGCCAGATGCAAATACACCAACAAAAAATTACAATCCACATCAAGAAAACAGGAAGCTATGGCCCAGTTAAAGGAACAAGATAAGCCTCCAGATGACACAAAGGAATTGAGACAACTAATTATAGATGTTCAAACAAATCTTCTTAATAAATTCAATGAGATGGTGAAAGAGATTAAGAATATTAAGAAGACACTGGATGAGCACAAAGAAGAATTTGAAGGCATACATAGAAAAACAGCAGATCTTATGGGAATGAAAGGTGCAATGAATGAAATTTAAAAAAACATTGGAATCGTATAACGGCAGATTTGAGGATGCAGAAGAAAGGATTGGTGAGCTTGAAGAAATGGCCTCTGAAAGTAAGCATACTAAAGAACAGATGAAGAATGGGAAAAATTGAACAAGGTCTCAGGGAATTAAATGACAGCGAAAGACATGCAAACATATGTGTCATGGGTGTCCCAGAAGAAGAAGAGAAGGAAAAAGGGGCAGAAGGAATATCTGAAGAAATAATGGTAGAAAATTTCCCAACTCTATTGAAGGACATAGATATCCCTGTTCAAGAAGCACAACGTACTCCCATCCGAAAAAATCAAAATAGACCAACTCTAAGACACACACTCATCAGAATGTCAAAGGCCAAAGACAAAGACAGAATTCTGAGAGCAGCAAGAGAAAAGCAATGCATAACATATAAAGGATATCCAGTAATATTAAGTGCTGATTTTTCACCAGAAACCATGGAGGCAAGAAGACAGTGAGTGGTCTGATATATCTAAGAAACTACAAGAGAAAAACTTCCAGCCAGGAATCTTATATTCAGCAAGACTGTCTTTCAAAAATGAGGATGAGATTAGAATATTCACAGATAAACAGAAACTGATTTTCTAAGCAAGAGACCAGATTTTCAGGAAATACTAAAGGGTGTACCAGAGCCTGAAAAGAAAAGACAGGAGAAAGGGGCCTGGAAGAGAGGCTAGAAATGAAGACTATACCAATAAAAGTAACTAAAAGTGTCAAAAGAGTGGTGAAAATAAAATATGACAGATAAAACTCAAACAGTCAGGAATAAACTTAACTAAGGATGTAAAGCACTTGTATTCAGAAAACTGCAACTCAGTGTTAAAACAAACCAAAAAAGCCCTAGATAACCGGAAGAACATTCCATGCTCATGAACTGGAAGACTAAATATCAAGATGTCAATTCTACTTAAATCGATATACAGATTTAATGCGATCCCGATAAAAATACCACCAGCTTTAAAGAAAAAACTGAAGACATGACCATTAAATTTATTTGGAAGTGTAAGGAGTCCTGAATAGCCAGAAACATCATAAAAAGGAAAAGTGAACCCTTATCTCCAGATTTTAAAATCATAATACCTACCTATAGTGGTAAAAACAGTATGGTACTGGCCTAAAGACAGACACAATAGATCAATGGAACCAAATTTATGGTTCAGAAACAGACCCTCACAGGTATGGCCAAGTGAGTTTTGACTAGCCTGTCAAACTCACACAGCTCGGGCAGAACAATCCATTCAACAAATGATGCTGAAAGAATTGGACATCCATAGCTGAAAGAAGGAAAGAGGACCCCTATCTCATACCTTATCCAAAAACTAACTCAAAATGGATCAAAAAAACTAAAAATAAAAGCAAGAACCATAAAACTTCTAGAAGAAATTATTGGAAAATATCTTCAAGACCTGGTGGTAGGTGGTATTCTTAAAGGACGTAAGAGAAGGACTGAGTGGACTACTGATGTTTAATGTATGTAGAAGTTTTAATTAGCTTTACTGTAAAAGTGTGGAAATGTATAGAGTGGATGGTAACACACAGTAAATAAGTTGTTTTTATAAATGGGGATATGACTGAAAATGGTAGTCTAGTTATACAAATGCCAATTGACAGAATGCTAGAGAATAATCTAGGAACTGGATAGCACAGTAAACCAAGAGGTGGATGAGAATTGTAGTTGATGGTACAGATACAAGAGTGTCCTTTGTTAGCTAGAACAAATGTATATCACTACTGCAGAGTGTTGGGAATGTGGAGGAGCATGGGAAAAATACAGCTGGAGTGACCTATGGGCTGTGGTTAGTAGCAATAATATAATATTCTTCATCTATGTGAAAGAGGTACTGTGTTGATACTGAGGCAGTGTGGAAAATGTGAGCCAAATACACACTACAGACATGGTAACAATCAGATGATATTATTTCATCTGTAGCAAATGACACACCATAATTGTGGTGTGTTGATGGAGGGGTGTTGTTTGGGAATTCTGCACATGTGCATGATTGTTTTGCAAGTTTACAACTTCTGTCATAAAAAATATATTTAAAAAATAATAATAGGGTGGGCTGGGGAAAACACACCAAATGTAAGATAAGGACTATGATTAGTAGTAAGATTTTGACAAAATTCTTCCATAATTTGTAACAAATGTCTCATGACAATGCAAGGTGTTGGTGGAGGGTTGATGTATGGGACCCCTGTATAATGTTATGCATGTTTGCTTTGTAAGTTCACAACTTTTACTATACACTTAATTGTTTATGTATGTTCATAAATAAAAAATATAAAGATAACAACAGGATTGATCAGGTGAAAATACTTTGTTTAGTAGTAATATTTTGACAATGCTCTTTAATTATTAGTTAAAAAGGTTTAACAACAATGCAAGTTATTAGTGATAGGGTGAGATGTCATATGTTTGTTTGATGTTATATATGTTTTGTAAGTTCACAACTATTATACACTTGTTTATGTATGTTTATGTATCAGTGATATATTTTAATAAATTAAAAAAAAAAACTAAATGAGGGAAGCAGATGTGGCTCAAGTGACAAGGTCTCTGCCTACCATATGGGAGGACCCAGATGCAATCTCTGGGGCCTCCTGGTAAAAAAGAAGAGAAAGTGTGCCTGTACAGCAAGCAGAGTGCCCACGCGAGTGCCCATGTGGCAAGCCGAATGCCCACATTAGTGCCTGTGCGGTGAGCCAGTGCCTGTGTGGTAAGCCAAGTACCTGCGTGGTGAGCTGAGTGCCCACACGGTGAGCTAGTGCCCGCATAAGTGAGTCACGCAGCAAGACGATGATGCAAAGAAAGAGAGTCAAGGTGAGGTGCAGAAGAGACCAAGAACTGAAGTGGTGCAATTGACAGGGAACCTCTCTCCACATCAGGAATCCTCAGGATCGAATCCCAGTGAATCCCAGAGAAAGATGAGAAGACAGAAAGAGAAAGAGATAAAGAAAATCACACAGCAAATGGACACAGACAGCAAAAAAACAGCAGGGAGGGGGATGGGAAAGGGTAGGGTGAGAGGAAAAAAATGTTGGCAAAATAAATTACCTCAAAAAAAAAAAAAGTAAATCCTCAAGGCCCTTGGAAGTGGCTTCAGAGCCCAGTTTTGAGCAAATAACAGGGACAATCCTAAAGACCCAGAACAGGATGAAGCAAGAATCAAAGAACATCATAACACACAGCCTCTTGTCACTTATCCCTACAAAAAAGAGAGAAATTGAGCACCTGAGTAAACTCACCATCCTAATTAGATGCCTAGACATCAGCAAAAAATTTACAAGCCATACTAAGAAAAAGGAAAACATGGCCCAAGGAAAGGAAAACATAAAAGCCCCAGAAAACATGCAGGATTTGAGACAACTGATTAACAAGATGCACATTAATTTACAAAATCAAATTAATGAGTGGAAAGACAATATGGTCAAAGAGATAACATCAAGAAGAAACTGAAAAATTAAAAAAAAGGAAAAGAAATTGAGCGGACGCAGATGTGGCTCAAGTGACTCTGTGCCTGCTTCCCACACAGGAGGTCCTGGGTTCGGTCCCCAGTGCCTCCTAGAAACGAAAGCAAGGAAGCAGATGTGGCTCAGGCGACTAAGTTCCTGCCTACCAAATGGGAGGTCCCTGGTTCGAATTCCGGTGCCTCCTAAAGAAAACAATGAGCTGGTGTGATGGGCAAGTGTTGCAAGCTGACACAACAACAGACGGGGGAGGAAAAACATAATGAGAGACACAACAAAGCAGGGAGTGGAAGTGGCTCAAGCAATTAGGCACTTCCCTCCCATATCAGAGGTCCCAGGTTTGGCCCACAATGCCTTCTAAAGAAACAAGGAAGCTGAATAGACACAGTAATTGTTGGAGGCTTCAACATGCCACTCATATCATTAGAAAGAACAGCTGGACAGAAGATCAAAAAGGAAATAGAGAACTTGAACATTATGATAAATGGGATAGACCTAACAGTCATATACAAAGCACTGCACCTAAATTCAGTGGGTTATACATTCTTCAAGTGCCCATGGATCTTTCTCCAGAATAGACCACATGTTAGGGCACAATGCAGCTCTCTATAAATATAAAAATATTGAAATTATACAAAATGCCTTCTCAGATCATAATGGAATGAAACTAGAAATCAATAACAGATAGGAAAGAGGTAAATATGCAAATGTGTAGAGGTTAAACAACACACTTCTATATAATCAAAGAAGAAATTGCAAGTGAAACAAGTAAATATATTAAGACAAAAGGAAACTACAGCACAACTTATCAAACTTACGGCATACTGTGAAGGCAGTCTTGAGAGGGGAAATTATAGCCCTAGGCGCCTATATTAAGAAAGAAGGACTAAAATCAAAGATCTAACTGAACAACTAAGAGATTAGAAAAAGAATGGTAAACCAATTCCAAAGCAAGCAGAAGGAAAGAAGTAATAAAGATCAGAGCAGAAATAAATGAAATTGAGAATAAAAAAGAGAAAAATCAACAAAACCAAAAACTGGTTGAGATCAATAAATTGACAAGCCCCTAGCTAGACTAACAAAGAAAAAAAAAGAGAAGACACAAATAAATAAAATCAGAAATGAAAGGGGGGAAATTACAACTGACCCCATGGAAATAAAAAGGATCATAAAAGGATATTATGAAAAACTCTGCCACCAAACTAGACAACCTAGATGAAACGCACAACTTCCTAGAATCCACACACAACCTACAATGATGCTACAAGAAATACAAGAACTTAACAAATCAATCATAAAGAGACTGAATCTGTTGTCAAAAAATCTCCCAGCAAAGAAAAAGTCCAGGACCAGGTAGCTTCACAAGAGTATTCTAGCAAGCATTTTGAAAAGAATTAACACCAAACCTGTTCAAATCTTCCAAAAAATTGAAGAAGAGGGAAAATTACCAAACACATTTTATGAAGCCAACATCAACCTAATACCAAAGCAGATAAAGACACTACAAGAAAAGAAAATTATAGACCAATCTCTAATGAACATCAATGCAAAAATTCTCAACAAAATACTTGCAAATCAAATCCAGCAGCATATTTCAAAAGACTTATATATGAAAATAGAAAAAAAGAAAAAAAAAAAAAGACTTATATACAACAACCAAATGGGATTTATTCCTAGTATGCAAGAGTGGTTCACTGTAAGAAAATCAATGTAACACACCACATTAACAAACTGAAGGGGAAAAAAACCACATGATCTTCTTGATCAAGGCAGAAAAGGCATTCAATAAACTCTAGCATCCTTTCTTGATAAAAACACTTCGACAGATAGGAATAAAAGGAAAATTTCTCAATATGATAAAAAGCATATATGAAAAACCCATAGTCAATATTGCACTCAATGGGGAAAGGTTGAAAACTTTCCCTCGAAGATTTGGAAGAAGACAAGGACGCCCACTGTCACCACAGGTATTTGACAGTGTACTAACAGTTCTGGCTAGAGCAATTAGACAAGAAAAAAAAAAGAAAGGCATCCAAATAGGACAAGAGGAAGTAAAACACTATTTACGGATGACTTGATCCTATATTCAGAAATTTCTGAAATGTCTAAAACAAAGCTACTTGAGCTAATAAATGATTTCAGCACAGTGGCAGGATAGAAAATCAACACATAAAAATCAGTACTGTTTCTGTACACTAGTATCGAACAATCTGAGGAGGAAATGAGGGGAAAAATTCCATTTATAATAGCAACAAAAATGCTCAAATACCTAGGAATCAATTTAACCAAAGAAGTATAAGACCTATATGCAGAAAACTGCAAAACAATGCCAAAAGAAATCAGTGAGGACCTAATCAGATGGAAAGACATTCCATGTTTATGAATTGGAAGGCTAAATATCATGAGGATGCCAATCCCATCCAAATTGATTTACAGATTCAATGCAGTACCAGTAAAAATTCCAACAGCCTAATTTACAGAAATAGAAAAGACAATTACCAAATTCATTTGAAAGGGAAAGTACATCTGAATAGCCAAAAGCATTCTAAAAAAGAAGAGCGTCAGGGGAGGAATTTCACTGCCTGACCTTAAAACATATTACAAAGCTACAGTGGTGAACACAGCATGGTATTGGCATAAAAATAGACACATTTATCAGTGGAATAAAACTGAGTCCAGACACAACCAATCCAGTGTCCACATAGAAGAGGTGGCATTGGATTGGGAAAAGTGGACATAATGGACAAAGGGTATGGGGAAAGGCAGGAAGAGATGAGAGGTGGAGGCGTCTTCGGGACATGGAGCTGCCCTGGATGGTGCTTCAGAGGTAATCACCGGACATTGTAAATCCTCACAGGGCCTACATGATGGAATAGAGGAGAGTATGGGCCATGATGTGAACCAATGTATATGAGGTGCAGAGGTGCCCAAAGATGTACTTACCAAATCCAATGGATGTGTCATGATGATGGGAACGAGTGTTGTTGGGGGGGGGGAGAGGGGGGGTGGGGGGGTGGGGTTGAATGGGACCTCACATATATATTTTTCATGTAATATTATTACAAAGTCAATAAAAAATAAAAAAATTAAAAAAAAAAAAAAAAAAAAAAGAATTCAATCTAAAAAAAAAAAAAAAAACTGAGTCCAGAAATAAACCCTTACTGCTACGGACAACTGGTTTATTACAAACCTACCAAGTCCATGTTAACAGGACAAAACAGCCTCTTTAACAAATGCTGCTGAGAGAATTGGATAGCTTAACCAAAAGAATTGAGGACCCCTATTTCAGTCCCTTTACAAGAATCCATTCAAAATAGATCAAAGACCTAAATATAAAAGCCAGGAACCTAAAACTGCTGGAAGAAAATGTAGGGAAACATCTTAAAGACCTTGTGGTAGGTGGTGGTTTACTGGACCTTATACCTAAAGCACATGCAAAAAAAGAAAAAATAGATAAATGGGACCTCCTCAAAATTCAACACTTTGTACCTCATGGGACTTTATCCAAAGGGTGAAAAGGCAGCTGACTCAATGGGAGAAAATATTTGGAAATCACATGTCTGATAAGGGTTTACTATCCATGATATATAAAGAGATGTTACAACTCAACAATGAAGACAAATAACCAGATTAAAAAATGGGCAAAAGACGTGAATAGACATTTGTCCAAAGAAGAAATATAATTGAAAAAAAAAAACAAAAAACATGAAAAATGTTCAACATCAATAATGATTAGGGAAATGCAAATCAAAACCACAATGAGATATCATTTCACATCTATCAGACTGGTCACCATTAAAAAGACAGAGAACTACAAGCTTTGGAGAGGATGTAGAGAGACAGGAACACTTTTTCACTGTTGGTGGGAATGTAGCCACTGTTTAAGATTGTAAGTTCTAAGGCAGGGATGTGAACAGATATTTGCACGCCCAGAATCAAAGCGGCAGTATTCACAAGTGCCAAAAGATGGTGCAGCAGTTTGATATGGTTCATGAATTCCAAAAATAGATATTGGATTATGTTTGTAAACTCGTCTGTACCTGGGTGTGATTAAAGTATGATCAACAGGGTGTTGAGTCCCCATACAGCAAGGGTGCTAAAAGACATGGCACAGAGCAAAGACAAGGCCAAAGACAGGGCTGAAGTTCTGAGCTGAAGCCGGGGAACAGGAACACACAGGAGAAGAACACAGAGAAATAGAGATGGCTCCTTAGACACGGCAGAAGCTCCAGTTAGAGACAGAGCCCATCGCCTGATAGTCTGCAGCTGGCCTTGTGGAGAGAGGCAAAGCCTGGAGAACCTCATAGTCTACTGCTGACCTTGTGGAGAAAATAAGAGGAGCTGAGCCTGGAGAGAAATGAACCCCTGGAAGCCTGAACCCTGGCAGACGTCGGCAGCTCTCTTGCTCCAACACGTGAAAATAGACTTTGCTGAGGGAAGTAACTTATGCTTTATGGCCTGGTAACTGTAAGCTTCTACCGCAAATAAATACCCTTTATAAAAACTGATTTCTGGTATTTTGCATCACACACTTTTTACAGATGGCATCAACCCAGATGTCCATTAACCAATAAACAGATAAATGAAATGGTATATACAAAGGAATGGACTATCATTCTAAGAAGGAATGAAAAGTCCTGATATATGTGACAACACGGATGAACCTGGAGGTATATTATAGTGAGTGAAATAAGCCAGAGAGAAAAGGACAAATATTGTATGATCTCATACTAATGCGAACTGAGTATAATTTTGAAAACTCACAGAGTTAGAATCTAGAATATATGCTACCAGGAGATAGAATAGGTAGCAAATGGAGAGTTGATCTTAATTTGTGCCCAATTTCCATTTAGATTGATTTAAATGTTTTGTAAATATTTGTATAAATGGATAAAGGTGATGGTGGCACATTACTGTGAGTATAATTAACAGCGCTGAATTCTGTGTATGAATGTGATTGAAAGGGGATGTTTTAGGTTGTGTCTATTACTAAAAGGAAAGTGAGAGGCTAAAACATGGGACTATAGAACACAGTGAACTCTGTGGTAATCAGATTGTGGTACAAATATTAGAATGTTCTTTCATGAACTACAGCAACTGTACGTCACTATTATAAGGTGTTAATAGGGAGTTAAGTTGGAAAAAAAATATCCCTAATGCAAACTATGGACTATAGTTAATAGTCAATATTAAATATTCAATTTTCTAATTGAAACTAAGGTATGGCACCAATGCAAAGTGTCAACAAAAGGGGGGTAAATGGGAATGTTATCGTTTTTAAATGACTTTTATGTAAACCTACAAATTCTCGAAATTAAGAAATATTTTTTTACAATTAAAAAAACACAATGGGAAGCAGACGTGGCTCAACTGATACAAGGTCTGCCTACCATACGGGAGGGTCCAGGGTTCAATCCCAGGGCCTCCTGACCTGTGTGGTAAGCCGGCCCTCGCACAGAGCTAGCGCGCGCAAGGAGCGCGCCCTGCAAGGAGAGCTGCCCCTTAAAGCACAGCCTGCCCAGGAGTGGCACCACACACACGGAGAGCAGCAAGATGATGTAACAAAAAAGAGATGCAGTTTCCTGGTGCCACCAAAGGTGCAAGCAGACACAGAAGAACACACAGCGAAGTGGACACAGAGAGCAGACAACGGGGGAAAGGGGAGAGAAATAAATAAAATAAAAAAACATGAAAAACATGCTAAGCGATAGAAAGCAGACACAAAGCATTACATATGGTATGATTCCATTTCTATAAAAATAAACAAATCCATAGAGACAGAATTATATTAGCAGTTATATAAGGCTGGGGAAGGACAGACAGCTTGAGAAGTAACTAACGGGTATGGGATTTTTCTTTTTCGAGTAAAGAAAATGTTTTTTTTTTTTTAAAGATTTATTTATTTAATTTCCCCCCCTCCCCTGGTTGTCTGTTCTTGGTGTCTATTTGCTGCGTCTTGTTTCTTTGTCGGCTTCTGTTGTCGTCAGCAGCACAGGAAGTGTGGGCGGCGCCATTCCTGGGCAGGCTGCACTTTCTTTTCACGCTGGGCGGCTTTCCTCACGGGCGCACTCCTTGCGCGTGGGGCTCCCCCACGCGGGGGACACCCTTGCGTGGCACGGCACTCCTTGCGCGCATCAGCACTGCGCATGGCCAGCTCCACACGGGTCAAGGAGGTCCGGGGTTTGAACCGCGGACCTCCCATATGGTAGACGGACGCCCTAACCACTGGGCCAAAGTCCGTTTCCCCAAGAAAATGTTTTAAAATTGGCTGTGGTGATTTATGCACAACTCGGTGTTATAGTAGAAGTTACTGATTGTACATACTGGATGGAATGTATGGTATGTGAATATCTCAATAAAGCTGCTTTAAAAAAAAACTGTATTAAAGACATATACAGTATGTTTACTCAAAGCCTAACAGAACTTCCCAATAAAACTAATAAGAAAGGGGGAAGGGGTGGGGTATATGGGAATCCCTATACTTTCAATGACTTTTATGCAACATAAAACTTGTCTACAAATAAAATTATTTTATCTATACATATAAAAATGTGCATATAAGAAAGGCTTACATAAAACAGAAATCCATTTTCAACAATATATGTTTAAGGTCCTTTTTCTCTTTTCTACTGTCTCTCACGGTGCAGATACCTACCCCCTACCCATGCCTTCCTTCCAGCTGTGTTACCTGAGGTGAGGCCAAGCCCTGAGCATAAGGTGGTAGGCTGTTGTTTTGATCCATGATGTTCACTTTATTCTTGGTAAATCAAAAACTCTTGGACTGGAACTTGCCCTCAGCATTCAGTCTTTTCCTTGGAACATCACAAGTGCACTCTTCTCAGCAACTTCCTTAACTCTTTGGGTTATCTTCACATACACCAAGATTAAGTGATACTGCTTTGAAAAAATTGAAGTTTAAGTAAGAAACAGGAATGCTAAAAAGTCTCATAAGCCAGTTTCATGGATATATATAACACAACTTATTCTTTCCATGTTTCCTGTCAGCATTAAAACTTTTGGGAAGGAAACCCCAGAAAAAATTAATGCACCATTAGGTCAAGTGCAAATTTTAAAATATCCCATTAAGTTTTGTATCCTCCACAATGACTTGTGCATAAAGTTCAATAAACATTGAATTGGATTAAATAAACTTTAGCAAAATAATTTATTGAGCTCCTACTTTAATATAGCACTGTGATATTAAATGAACAGAAAGGGATCACCACATGGTTAAGGGCAAGAGATATAAGGCAGGACTTAAAGCACTCATAAATATTACTATCTGGAGATTTATCCACAGCCTTTATAGCTCCAGACTACTTTTTGCCAATTAAAAGTCTAATGAAGAAACCTGAGGAACTAGACTGGGGGTCTTATGTCATAATTGTTCAGAGCTAATCCCAGAGACAGCACATCACTTCCAGTGATGGGAGAAACCATCGTTTCCTCGTCTTTGTCACTAAAACTGCACTAATTTATCCTTAGAAAATATAATTGTTTAGAGAGTGCCTTCATCTTTTGGAAATTGAAGACATCAAATCAGATCTCTTTTTGATGGCAATCACTGATAATTGAAGAGAACCAATTAATTCTGCATCGCCTTCTAGCGTCTGCGTAACTCAATCAAACAATCTGTGAGGCCCCATTTCAGTGAAGCTAACCTGGAGTTTTAAATTGGAAAATCACACTGGCCTGGATCGAGAGATGTAGGCATTGTAAATAAAGTGGCGTATATTTATTCTTATCTAAGCCATACGAACCCCGAAGTCTCAGGCTTATGACAAAATGTTAAAAAGGTCCCAAGCACAACTTTAGAGTAAAACCAGCACGTTAGAAAAACGAGCAGGCACAGACGAGCGTTACTCTACCTTCTATCTTCGAGAAGAAGAAACGTGTGACAGAAAAGGGCAGGGAAGACTCTGGGTTTTTGAGGCACGCAGCGGCCCTCCGGGCTGGACCCTTCTAAACGCCCTGCACCCAACACTCGGGCGACGGAAAGCCGCTTTTCGAACCTCAGCCGTATTGGGAACCGGATGGGAATGGCGGCCGCGGCAGGCGGGCCGCCGGTACAGCCAGAAACGGTGGGAGGCACGAGCCGGGAGGAACGTCCCCCCCGCGCCGGGCCTTGTGCTCCCAGCCCCGCACCCCCTCCCCCTTCACCGCCCGGAGGGCCTCGCTGCCGTTGCCGCCTCGGCCAGAGCCGCCGTTCTTCCGCACGCCACAGTCCTCAGGAGAACAGGAAAAGTCAAGGGGGCTGATACCTGGAGTCACCGTGATAACGGCCACCAGCCAACGCAAACCCAGTTCAGCCGCAGGCGACCCTGGCGCCCGCCACGGCGACCCTTCTCGACCCTACTGAACTCCCGGCGCGGGATAAATGATGTCACTTCCGCCAGTTCCGCCCTCAGCTTCAGCGGGCACTCGGCTGCTGGAACGACGGGCATGGGAAGTCGGGCACTACGTCACTTCCCTATGTTTCTCCCGAGCTAGGCTTAAGGGAAATAAGGGTGAGAGCCCTTCAGGGAGTTCCGGGGCGGGGACGCTTTGCCATAACGTTTTCTGATTGGTCCTTGGTGGATGTAGGCAAGCTATTGATTTTTTAAATGTTGATTTTTTTTTTTTTAAACCTGGTGGCTGTGTAATCTTTGGCACTTACCTGACAGCTCGCCCTGGGTTTGTCTATAAAATGGTTTAATAGTATTTACACTATAGAAATGTTGTGAGGTTAAGTAGGTGTGTGAACAGTGCACCTGGTAGGCATTTATTGAATGTTAGAGAATCCTTCGTAAACATGTAGCATAAGAACAACCAAAAAAAAAAAAAAGCCTTAATAAAGAGATACCGTTATATTTATAATTCTGATACTGATATAATGAAGGATAATTTCATGTGTCAACTTGGGTAGGTTATAATGTCCACTTGTTTGGTCAAGCAAGCACTGGTCTGTTTCTGGGGCGGCATGCTGTAGATGGGTTTAAGTCATTAGTCAGTTGATTTCACCTACAGTTGATTGCATCCACAATCACGAGGGAGTTTGCTTTGGCAATGAAAGGAGTTTCCTTATCAATCAGTTGGAGGTCTTAAAGCAAAAACTGAGGATTTCAGCAGTCATAAAGAATTTCTGTTTCTACTTCAGCCAGCCAGCTTCTCACCGGGAATACCTCGTCACCTTCACTGAATTCCCAACCAGCCACCTGCCCTATGGAATTCAGACTTGCCAATCCCCAGTTGTGTGAGCCAATTCCTTTAGTAAATCCCTGAAGATTTACATATGTATATGTGTCAGTTCTGTTTCTCTGGAGAATCCCACTAATACAACTGTTAAGAATTTCCCCCTTAGTGCTTCAAGGACAATTACGGGACACTGTAGATCCCCCCAGGGCCCACTGGATGGAACGTGAGAGAGTCTGGGCTATGACGTGGACCATTGACTATGGGATATAGTGATGCTCAGAGATGAACTTACCAGGTGCAATGGATGTATCACGATGATGGGAGAGAGTGTTGCTGTGGGGGGAGTGGGGGGCGGGGGCGGTGGGGTTGAATGGGACCTCATATTTTTTTTTAATGTAATTAAAAATAATAATAATAAATAAATATTAAAAAAAAAAAAAAAAAGAATTTCCCCCTTACAAGGTTACAGTGATTAACAGGTCATAAGGCTGTGACTCCATTCCAATAGATTGAGCAACACTGCCTATGTGAGGAAAATCGCAACACCCGCCAAGAAAGAGCCGTATCACAGTAGGAATGGAGCAGATAAGGACCCTCAACCCAACCCTCCCACATTCCAAGAATACCCTGCCTCCGAGCGAGCAACCCCGGGCCATACACAAGAAGAATTCACTTTTACAACCCTTTATTGACCACAGGCTCAGACTCTAACCCCCTCCCCACCTATTGATGTACTGTATAAAGTCATATCCACCACCTTCCACGAGCAGGCTGAAGTCGAATCTTCCGACTCCCTCTGCTGAGAGAACTTCTCAAAAAATTTCCTGCCTGTAATTGTCAGTCTCCGTGCCCCAGTGAGGGCCGTTTTTTCTCTAACAACAATCATCTCCTGTAATCTTTTGACATATGTCACAAAGCTATTGGTACTTGTTTCTTAGTTCATTTCCTTCTTGACTAGATCCTGCACACCTTGATTTCTCCCTTCTGGGTTTAACGATATATTGTGCAGCTTTGTCTTGTTTATTTCCTTCTTTATATTTTTATCACCAAGGTTGTCATCTCTTTAAGGATAGGAAATGATATATACACTTTCTGTATCTAGTACAGTACCTGACATTGAAATAGCCACTTACCAACCCACTTTTTAGTGTAGCCCCTCCCTTACCGGTTCATATAAGTTTCTAGAGGTTTCTACTTCCCTTTTGTTCAAATGCCTGCCTCCTCCTGTTTACTCATTGCAGGCTTGTTGTAAGGCAAGATAAATTACTGTTGCCTTTTCCTCTCAGGGCCTGCTAAAGCCAGCTCTGACTGGTTCTAATCACCAAAGGCAGTCTGCAACCCAGCAGGCTCTTTTTGACCCCGCCTTTTCTCAAAGCGGATTGGCCCACATCACTTCACCCCATTATTAGCCACACCCTTAAGCCTGCCTTCCCCACACAGTATAAAATCTCAGACCCCGCGTTTTGCTCAGGGAGATTGATTTGAGACCTTCCTCTTGTTGACTTAGTAATGAACTTTTTTCTCGAAATCCTGTTGACTCAGTATTGGCTTTTGCGTACACTGGGCAAGTGAACCCTCTTGGGGGGGGGGGGGGGGCGGCAGACAGGTAACAACACTTTGTTAGCCTATGAAGAGAACTGAATAAGTACAGTACTTCTCTGTCCATATTTATTTACAGTGAATTATGGGACAAGTTTTAATCAGACGAGTACTTTTTAAAGCCTTTTTTGATCCCAGATTATATGTATAGATCAGGTAGTCCATCCTTGTCTGGCTGTAACCTACAGAATAGGTTCTGCCAAAGTGAGACAGGCACTTAAGACCCAAGACCAATGCAGGCCACTCACTCCATATAGCAAAACAGTAACAGTTTATTAGGGAATGTATAGATGGGGAAACTGATCCTAGGGGGTTGCAGGATGTTTGGAGGAGCACTCAGAGCTGCCTAGTGTGTTTGTGGCTATAGGCAAAAACAAGGAAAGCGCAGAACCAAGTCGGGATTTCCAAGACTTTAAACATCTGTTCTGAAGTCCCTGATAGTAGGTGAAGGAGTTCTAGTAGAGACAGCTACTATGTTTAGGAATGTGCATGTGTATAAGATGCACTTACAGAGGGTTTTTTGTTTTTGTCTTATCTAGGAATTTATGACTTCTCTGGTTTTATGGCCTCACAATCCTATATTAACCAATTACTTATTTGCTTGCTTTTTTAAAATAACCTTAAAATTTTTAAAAAATACAAAAAAATTTTGTAAAATATAGCATTCCTATAGGAAAGGGAATGAAAACGTATGTACAGATTAACAAATAGTTATAAACCAAGTAAAGAAACAGTATTGCCAATACTGTAATACCCCTCTCATATGGCCAACCGACCTCTCCTACTCTAAATGAATCCCTAAGTGATATAGTTTGTATTCTATTGCCCAATAATGTAAGATTTACCCATGTTGATTTATTTAGCTGCAGTTCGTTAATTTATGTGTTGCGACGTATCGCGTTGTATGTGTATACTTCAATTTACCCATTCTTCTGTTTAATGGACATTTGGCTCATTACCAGTTTGGGGCCAGGGAGAACCATACTACTGTGAACATTCTTGTGCATGTCTGAATGGCTAGAGTACATACCTAGGATTGGGACCTGATGCATATCTTCAGCTAAGGTAGACGATGCCCACCTGTTTTCAAATTGGCTGTTCCAGTTTACATTCCCACCAATAAGGTTTACAAGTTTCCCTTGTACCTCATTTTTGCTAATATTTTATATGGCCAGACATTTTAATCTTTGTTCACCTAGAGGGAATTCGAATGTTTCCTTAAGGAAAACAAAAACCAAAAGCCTTTACACCCCCGACCGCTTTCTTGGAATAGAAAGTGCCCTCTACCCATTGGCCCAGGTGACGGCCGTGTCCTCCAGGAGCAACGAGGAGTACGAGATAGAGCGGCTCGGAGGTGGGCGCCGAGGAACACCCGGAAGTGGCTTGATTTCCGGTCGGAGCCGCCATCTCGCCGTGAGACAGCAGGAGCCGGAGCCGGAGCCGGAGGATGTTGTCCTCAGCAGCTATGTACTCGGGTCCCGGCCGAGAACTGGGGATGGAACCTTACAGAGCCGCGGGTCCCTCGCAGCTTCGCTTTTCGCCCTACGCTTTCAACGGAGGGTAAAATCCATAGAGAGCCGCCGCTTTCACTTTCACCCTTCTCTGCGCTGTGTGCGAAAGCTTATTTGGGGTCGCGGGCGGGAAGGGCACGGCCCCCTCTGTCACCCCACAGGCCTTCAGGACCCTGAGCTGTGTGCGTTCGTACAATGGCACGGCTCCGTCCCCTCCTCCCTTTTCCCGTCTTTCTTCATGCCTGCCTTGCTCGGGTTCACTTGGCAGTTGAGGCACAGCTTTGGTTTTTAGGGGTTCCCCTCATAAATGAGTCTTTTGGGTCTTTATGTGGACCTCCATAGTCCACATAGCCTGCTCTTTGCCGTAACGAGACAGTAAATAGAAATTGAAACATATCCTTTGCTTTTTGGAAGAGCTTAAAAATGTATCTTTTTGTATCGTCTGAACACATTTCCCATGCCAGCAGGCAAGGGGGGCAGGTTTAATATGTGAAATAAAAACCTTATTATTGATTGCTCCGTATTAGAGGCATAGTTGTGTTGTAGCTGAAACATCTAAGGAAACAGCTTAATCATTTCCTGTTACTTTTAAGTTGAAGCTCGACGTAGCTGGCCAGACAACTTAAAAAGATTATTCCTTTTTTTGAACGTTTAAATTCAGGGAAAAAAAATACTCAGAAGAGGGATCTTTTAATATGTGTATCCTTGCATGTTACATTCAGAATTTTAGTTTTTTGTTTTTTGTTTTAAATACAAGTTTGTTTTGCTTTTTTTGGTAATGCTTTTCCCCACGAGTACAGCAAAAGAATCAGGGTTCTAAAGATGCTCTGTTTAGGACAATAACAATGAAGAGTTGTAAGTGGAAGCTGTGGCTATAGTTTACCAGCTGGGCTTTGTACATTAAAACATACACCTAATTCGAACAGATAGTTCAAGAAGACCACAAACATCAGTTAGGTCCTTATGAATTTGAAATACGGAGGCAGATTTTTCGAGTATGTTGGAAACCAAGTGTAAAGGCTGTGATTTTAGACCTAGTGCAGTTATTGGGTTCAATTTCACCAAAGGGCTGTGCAGTTATTGGGTTCAATATCAAACTCTTATGTCTTTATCTGCCTTAGTTACTTCTTGAATTTTGGGAGGCAAATCAAATGAGAAGCATTTTGTAAATGGCAAGCAGTTATGTCACTTAATTCTTGAGGTAACTGAGTGATAGATGATATTAGCCTCAGTTTTACAAATGAACCTGAGACTCTGAGAAAATAAATTGCCCCTGGCCACACCAACACACAGCTGGTGTGAAGATGATCCAAGACTTGAATTCATCTCTCTCACCACTGAGTTTGTGTGTGTATTTTCTGTTACATTTTTTAACATTTCCTGTGGTGACTTAAGTAGTTTTATTGTAAGGTGGAGTATTAGACCCATTTCATAAGGTAGGTATAACTTCTTTATAAGAAGAATTTTCAAGGCATTCAATATTCAGTACTCATTAGTCATTCTTAACCCATTGTAATCTGATTACACCATTACCACCTTGAAAGTTGTTACTCAGGACTTTCTGATGATTAAATTACCTTTTCTCAAATTTTGTTCTTTTTCATTGCTGCTGGCTCTTAAAATTCCATCCCTTGCTTTCTTTTACAAAATTAGGCTTAGTGCTATACCTCTTTCTACTCTTTAACTCTTTAAATGTGGCTAAACTCCAAGTCATTAGCTTCCACATTTGTCACCTAGCACTCACTTGTCTCAGTCTGGCTCAGTCATCATTCCTGGGAGAATAATTCCCAAATCTCTTTCACTAACTCTACCTCTCGTGAGTCCTTCAGTTCTGGCATTTTATAAAACATTTCTACCTGGATTTTCTGTCGGAGAAAGCAAGCTAATAATTTCTTTCATCCTCTCCCCTTACTTTTCCTCTTTATAATGCCATTATTCTGTTTAAACAGTCAAGTTTAAAATCTTGGATGTTATAGTTGGCTCTTCTAGTTCCCACCACATTTAAATAGGTAGAAAAATTTGTCCATTTTGTTTTTAATGTTTTCTGGATTTCTCTGTTTCTTTCCATTCACCCCTCTTCCTTCCTATTACATTAGTCTTATTGGTACAATGTTCCTGTCTTGTTTCATATGTTACTGTCAGAGTAGTCTTAAAACCCTACTTCGTAAGTGGGACTTTTCCCATTCTTGCTCATATAACTTCGTGGTTCCTTGCTAAAATTTCAGTCTTGGAATTTGGGATCTTCTCCAGTAGGATCCCTGTCCATTTATAATAAGTCTTATATTCTTCTACTTGCTTATATAAAAAGTGGATAAATTGCTTGAATGTACTGTTGGAATTATTACCTCCTTCCCTTTGCTCACTGTTCACAGTACCTGGAATGGCATCCTTTTCTTCAAAGCTTTATTAGCTCACATCCCACCTCAGTAACAATAGTGGCTAAAATTTTCTTAAGTTATGTGAGTCATTGTGCCAGGTGCTTTATGTTAATTATGTTCTTAAATTTTCAGTTACCCTGTAACACCAGTACCATTACTATCATCGGCTTGAACCTGAAGAACTTGTCCAAGGTCACAGCTATTAAGTGACAGAGATGGGGCTCTATCTTAACTCCAGAGCCCAAGTGCTTCATCATCATACTATACTGCCTCATGCATATGCCTCAATAATAGCTAAGTTAACACTTAATAGATACCAGTTCTAATTGCTTTATATTTACATTTCTTAACACATTTAATCCTTTCAACATTCTAATTATGAGTTTCTGTTAAGATATCTATTCTACTTATGAGGAAATTGTGGCTTTGAGAAAGTGATTCGCTCACCCACAGCCTTTAGAACTGCAAAGTGGAAGAGCCAGAATTGGAACCCAGGCAATCTCCTGGAATTAATGCTCTCAGCCTTTCATTAAACTACTGTAATAAATTATACAACAACTCAAGCAAAAGTTTGCTCTTTGGTTTGTTCATTTTTCAGCAAATATTTGAGTGTTACTATGCACTAGACCGTATGTAGGGCTTAAATGTAAAGAAATGAAAAAAACCCGATTAATCATCTTCTCTGAGTGCCTATAGCTCTGTACTCTGCCACTCTCTGTGCTTAGTCTTCAAAGAACTCCAGGACCTTGCACAAAGTTGGCATTTAATTGTTTGCTGACAATGATAATCCAACGCCTTTTCAGTTGTCTTCTGCTGAGGAGCCTTTCCTCTGGTTTAGTCTTAGTTTTTTAGGTGATACTCATAGCCAGGAATCATCCCCGTCCCCCTCTCCCCCCTAGTCTTTCCTTTTCCACTTGAATCCTGTTCTTGTTTACTCTACTATTTGGGGAAATACTATTACCATACTGAAGTATTAATTAAGTTTTTCCTCTTTTCCCCTTAGTACTGTATTGGCAATTGCTGGAGAAGATTTTTCAATTGTTGCTTCTGACACTCGATTGAGTGAAGGCTTTTCAATTCATACCCGGGACAGCCCCAAGTGTTATAAATTGTAAGTAAATTTCTAAGGCCACACTTCCCAACTCCTTTTAAAAATATATATCTATATAATTTTTTTCTTTTAGGAAATATCAGAGATTGAACCCAGGACCTTGTACCTGGGAAGCAGGCACTCAACCACTGAGCTACACCCACTTCCCTCCCAACTCCTTTGTAATGACAACTCTATTAGAGATTTCAACTTCTAAAAGAAATATTTCATGAATTTTTAAAGTTGATGTTTAGAACTTATCTTGCTTTTTCTTTTGAAAAGTTTTCTAAATTAGTGTTTCCTAGTAATTCATTTGCATACTATCTTCATGATATTTGCCATTTCTAGGTACCAGCAGTGTTTTGTTAACATGTTTTTTACCTCAAAATTTTGAATTTTAGTTAACCTAGTAGGTAGAAAATTGTTTCTTGTTTAGATATGAGTTTCTGAGTATAACGGAGGATCTCTTCATATATTAATGGTGATTTGCTTCTTTTTATGTGACCCCCATCTGTTCTTATAACATCCATTTTTCTATTATGTTAATATTTTTACTTGTAGGATTACTTTGTAGACTATTAAAATTGGAGTTTTGTCATTTGTACTAATATATTTTCTTAGTTTTTAAAAAAATTTTGTTCATGTATTTCTCTATAGAAATTTTAATTTTGAATGTAGTCAAATTTATGAATATTTTCTTTGTGACTCTTGGGTTGTATCATAATGAAATAGGCTTTCCGCGGCCCAAGACTGTACAAAATTTTCCCATGTTTTCTCTAGTCCATTCAGTTCCTTTTTTTGTCTTTCTTTAATTTAAATCTTTTATTCATCTGTAATTTATTTGGTATAAGTCCTCCCTTTCCCCCAAAGGGCTAGATAAGTTGCCATTTACTGAATAAGGGAGTAGTAGTTTTAAGTTTAAAATTGTCCAAGACATGTTTTACTTTACTGTTGAAATAACTCAATTTCCTGAAATGTGCTTCTTACAGAACAGACAAAACAGTCATTGGATGCAGCGGTTTTCATGGAGACTGCCTAACACTTACAAAAATTATTGAAGCAAGACTAAAGGTAGATGTTTTTATATATGTCTACAGTATTGAAAAATTAATAGCAATTCACTGGATTTTTATAGGCCTCCAGCATATAGCAATTCACTGGATTTTTATAGGCCTCCAGCATGACTGTTGTTTAGAATAGCTGGTGAGGCACTAGGTTAGTTGGTGAGACTGTAGTGTATCCCAGAAATGAAATAATATTGTTAATGCAGGGTTGTTAGTATAGTATATCAAACTATAGCAGATTTCATTTGTTAAAAATCCTGTTACAGTATAACGCAGCGGGTTCTCTACCTGTTAGAGGTATCCTGGGAGGGGGTTTCTTCCTCTGGAAGATACTCTTTCCTCAAATAAAACAATTCAGTTTCTGTGGCAGGAGGTTATCCCAGATGAGCTTTCAGATAGGAGCCTGGTTTGGGACTCCATCAGCTGATATGCTGTCTCTATTTACGGAGTTACATTCTTGGTTGCACTTGTAGTTGACCAGTTGCATGAGCAGGAGTAGGAACAAGCCAGGAGTTTGGAGAAGGAAGAGCCTGCTGAAGCAAAAGATTTGGCATGTGCTAGAGATAGGAAAAAAGAAGCAAAGAAGTAGCCTGTGGGAAAAAATGAGGAAATAAGATGAGCTGCTTTTGCAGGTTTCTTTTTTGGTTTGTTTGTTTTAATGGGCCTGAGGCTGGTAACTGCCATTGCATGTCTCGTGTGCCAGGATGGGAGACATGCTGGTAAACTGCCTCTGGATAAAACAAAGGCATTTCTGGATTTTAATTTTGGCCTGTGTATTTTAAGCATATTTAGAAGTATTTGCTTTAAGTTAATTTCAAGGAGAATAGAATATGAGTCATTTGGAATGTATTATAATGGGGTTTTATTTGTAATAACCTCTAATTCATGCTTTCTTCTTAATTGGTAACAGTATAGAGTTGAGAGTCATTGTCACCAGATGTCAATATTTGGAAACATAGGTTTGGGTTTCAAACAAGTATAGCCTACTAGAATTGTTTTCATAGTTGTTAATGACATTTACAGTATCAGTGTTATATGTCCTTTGTTTTTTGTTTTTTTTTAGTATTATAGGATACATATCATAACTTATACTTACTTGATAAGTCTATCTGGTTCATGAAAAAATTGGTAAAGACTGATCACATTTTGTTTTGTGTATTTGTGAATAACACTTGAGGTTACTTACACTTATGAGTAGTTACAGTCATTGGCGTACATGATGTATTTAAGTGACACCTGCTTTTTGTAATGTGTTGAAATGATTTCACTCAGTGTTCATTGTTACTATATCCAATACTTGTTTTAAAACCCTTGCTTACATCAAAAGGGTCAGTGATTTACATTTATTGACACAGTGACTCATATTTATTGATTTATATTTACACAATGATGCCTAATGCATATTTTAAAAATAGATATTGGAGCCCCAAAAAAACACATAGCATAGAGTAGTGTTTTGTTAATAAAATAAAACAAGGATAAATGAGTTCAACTTAATGAACAATCCTTCCTGAAAGTTTTCTTAAATAAATTATTACATGGTTAAGTGAGTGGATACTGGTAGTACTTGGTTTCAAAATGCAATTTAAGAATTATCTTTTTAGAACTTTTATCTTGGAAAAAAAATCTTCTAAATTGATTTATCCATTATGTATAGTACCACTGATTTCTAATCTTTTTCAGTATTTTGACTGTCATTGTTTGATTTTACAGTACTTCTTAGGTCCCACTTTAAAGAGATTTGCTATGTGGCTGACAAAAGAAATTGGTGAACTCAAATTATCTTATGTTAGCACTTTTTAGGTACAGTTTCTCCATCTGCCCGGTAATTTAGGTTTCCCAAGGGAGTAAATAAATTCAGATCTAGAAATCACTGTGTTATCATCCTAACATTCTTGTAAGTGTTCCACTGGAGATGCTTCAAGGGAAAGGCCTCTGCCCTGCTTTAGAATCATGCAGAGGAAGGCTGCACCCTCATATCTTCTTAGATATCCACTCTGGCAAGAAAGGGACTATGTCTGGGTCTAGATCAGGGGTCACAAGCTTCATCCATAAAGGGCCATATAGTACATGTTTTCGTCTTCTCAGGCCATACGGAGAATGTTGTGACTACTCAACTCTGCTGTTGTAATGCAGGCTATATTATGAATGAGCATGACAGTGTAACAACAAAACTTCATTAAAACACATGATGGGCTGGATTTTGCCATTGGGCTATGATTTGCTGACCCCTGGTCTAGATGCAGAGTTATGGTGAGAGCTATTTGAAACATTCTTCCCAAGTAACCTGCGCACTGCTTGTATGCAATTGCTCTTGAGGTAGCAGTGCCTGAGATAACACAGGCATGCAAAATAGTACCTGTAAACTAGAGAGCTCAAGACAAATTTAGCATTCTTCCCTTTAAAATTTTTTATAGTCCCCAAAATGATAGGGTGTAATAAATTATTTTATTTTATGAATATTGTGGTGTTTGATCATGAAAGAAACTGGTGTATTTTCCCCCTTCACTGATTTATGCTTTCTTTTCATTTTACCATTGATTGTGCTATTCTGTAATGTATCCTGCCTCTGTATGTCTGTTAATTTCATTAATAATTACAGATGTATAAGCATTCCAATAATAAGGCCATGACTACGGGGGCAATTGCTGCAATGCTATCTACAATCCTTTATTCAAGACGCTTCTTTCCATATTATGTTTACAACATCATCGGCGGACTTGATGAAGAAGGTAAAATTTTTTCCTTCTGGAGCATCTTAGATGTATGTATTTCCATCTACAGGTACAGAATCCTAAAGTTGAAAAGAACCAAAAACACCAACTAATCTAACAACTTCGCTTTCTGGTAATTAAGTGATAAGGAGATTGAAGTTAAAAGTGAAATAAATGATTAGCAAAAGGCATACAGCAAGTGGTGTATGAAAGCTCTAATACAGGAGTGATTGGGCAATTGGTTATTTTAATTATTTTATCAGGGCTTGTGTGTGTTCAGGAGTAGATAATAAGTATTTTTATCCTACCTGATCTCGAGCCACTTGACCCAAGTGTGATTCTAAGTAAGGACAGTTTATTAGGAAACATACTTGGCTTCAATATTTTTTTAAAAAGTGGTGTCTTAGAAGTCATTTTAGGTTACTAATAAATGCATTCCATCAAAGTGTTTTCAGAACATTTTTGAAACACTCTTTGATTTTACTGTGAGAATCAGCCGTGAAAATCAGCCCTGAGAAAATCAGTCCTGTTTCTGTTTCCATCTGGTTTTTGACCCAGGGTTACACGACCCTGCTTGGCAGCACGGCTGGCATCCTGGGCGCCTTTTGCCATCATGTGAGAATTTCCTTTGGTTTGTCCCTGGTGTTGGCGTCCCCATTTCCTGGATCCCGTGTTTTCTTGTGATTTGTTTGCTTGTTTTGTTGGTGTACATCTCCCAGTAGGTTAAAAAAAAATAATTCATGGGGCTTTTTCCAAGGCTTTGCGTTTGGGATCTTTTGTTTACCCCAATGTTTGACATTTTACAGTGGTAATCTTTGTTTGGGGTCTTTTCCCATTCATTGTGTTCTCATTCTCCCCTTCCTCCCAATCTTGTCCTTTTCTGCCACTACGTGGATTATTATCCTCTAATTTTCTCTTCTTTTTTCCTCATGTTGTCCAAATCTTTGGTTTTTGTTCTTATGAAAATTTTAGCTTCTAATCCTTAATGTAATTATTTTTATTTCTGCTACTATTAGTTTAATTTCTAAGTGCTTTTTATTTTTTGACTCCCCTTTCCCCCCCAAAGCATCCTGTTCTTGTGCAGTGGATGCAGTAGATCCCCTTATCTCTCTAAGATATATTTTTGGTTTTCTGCATTTCATTAAATGGTTTTTTTTTTCTTTCTTTATTTTTGGCCTTTGTTTTCTACTCTGGAGGCTCTCTTCAAGTTTCTGTTGATTTTTATATGTCCTTTCATATTTGTGTGATATACCAAAAATCTGATTGTAAAGGTCTGTGTTGATTTTACAACTGGGTGATTAGGTAGCCAGCATTTTCTTCAGCTGACAGTTCCTTAAATCTTGTGCCTGGGGGAGGGTGGACGAGGTAGGAAATAAGCCTGGTTGCCAGCATTCTAGAGCCAGGAGGAGGTAGGAGACTGGATGTCTCTCTTCTTTCCATATCAGACTTCCACTTAAGGCTTCTGTTTTTATTTGTCTCCCTTCCCGCCCCCCCTAGTTGTCTGCTCTCTGTGTCCCTCGCTGTGTGTTCTTCTGTGACCACGTCTATCCTTATCAACGGCACCAGGAATCTGTTTCTTTTTTTGTGTGTGTCAGCTCTCCATGTGTGCGACGCCATTCTTGGGCAGGCCGCACGTTGTTGTGCGCTGGGCGGCTCTCCTTACTGCGCGCACTCCTTGTGCGTGGGGCTACTCCCGTGCGGGGGACACCCTTCGTGGCAGGGCATTCCTTGCGCGCATCAGTACTGAGCATGGGCCAGCTCCACACGGGTCAAGGAGGCCCGGGGTTTGAACCGCGGACCTCCCATGTGGTAGGTGGACGCCCTAACCACTGGGCCAAGTCCGCTTCCCAAGGTTTCTGTTTTTGTTCCTGTCCTTTGTCTCTGTTCACTCCTGAGTCTGGTATCCCCAAGTCCAAAGCCTCTGCTTAATATCTCAAGAGACTGTATTTCCTGTCTTCTGTGGAGAATGGGGTAGTAGCTTAAATGTATTGGTGGAGTTGTGGGACCTGGAGAACGAGTGCTCCTTAAAGACCTTTAGAACTTTTAGGAGTCAAAAAATTGTCTACTTTGACCTCTGTGCTTTAACTTACTGCTGCTGTCACCTTCTTTTCAATTTTTTCCTCTGCATTGAAAATGGCTTTAGTTTTTCTTTAATGAAAACAATAATGCTTGCTGAAGAAGTTTCAAACATTGTAGAAAGATACAAAGATGAGGGTAGAAATAATCCCAAACCCTGTCCCTAGAGATAATTACCATTAAACTCCTGGAAAGCGGGCTTCTAGATATCTTGGTGTTCATACAAGCTGTACACACATATGCGTGTAGTTTTACATAAATGGGACCATACAACATATTTTCTTGTAACCATACATTGGCTATAATTTTATGCTGATGAATTTACGTGTGCTTGGTAATTCATAATGACAATATTATACTGTGTCTGGCTGTACCAGTTTACCTGCCCAGTCCTCTGAAGGTCATTTAGGTTGTTTCCAGTTTTTCCTCACTTCTGCCATTTTCATGTACTTCTTCAATTACGCTTAATTATCTTCCTGGCTGGGGATAAATTCCTGGAAGTCCGATTCCTGAATCAGAGGATGTGTCTCTTGATGGTTTTGCTGGCTGGTCCTTCAGGAACGGTGCACCACCACACTGCCATCAACAGGGGGCGTGAGAGCCTGCTTTTCCTGCATCTTTCCCAACATCAGAGTGAACACATTTAAAAAAGCTTTTTCCAATAAGCATTTTATTGTTTTAATTTTTATACTTTTTGTTTACTGAAGTTGGGCATCTTTTCATGTTTATTTACTTTCTGGGGGTTGACCCATTTATTAATTACCATTTGCGCATTTCCTCATTTGCATGTTAGTCTTTTTCTTTCTTACAATTACAAGCACTCCAAGTGTGCTAGCTCTCCATTGGGATTTTACAGTCAACTCTCAATATTTTCTCTATGGCTTTGAGTCTTCTACCTTGTTAGAAAGGCGTGCCAAGATTGTGCTTTTTTCTAGGGCTTGTGTGGTTTTTTCTCTTTACATTAGCCTCCTTATGCTTTCTGGGATTTATTTATTTAATGTTTTGTTTTGTTTTTCATTTTATTTAAAGATGTATTTATTTCTCCCGCCCCGCCTCCCCCGTTGTCTGCTCTCTGTCCATTCGCCGTGTGTTCTTCTGCCTCCACTTGCATTGTCTGGCGGCACTGGGAAACTGCGTCTCTTCTTTGTTGCATCTTCTTGCTGTGTCAGCTCTCTTTGTGTGTGGCACCACTCCTGGGCAGGCTATGCTTTTTTTCACACAGGGAAGCTCTGCTTGTAGGGTGTACTCCTTGCGCGTGGGGCACCCCTGTGTGGGGCACTCATTGCAGCAGCACTGCACGTGGGCCAGCTTTACCGTGTGGGTCAGGAGGCCCTGGGCATCGAACCTTGGACCCTCCATATAGTAGACAGATGCTCTTATCAGTTGAGCCATGTCTGCTTCCCTGATTTTTTTTTTTTAATTTATTTCTCCCCCCTCCTTCCATTGTCTGCGTTCTGCATCCATTCGCTGTATGCTCTTCTGTGTCTGCTTGTATTCTCATTAGGTGGCTCCAGGAACTGATCCTGGGACCTTCTGGAGTGTGAGAGAGGCGACCATTCTCTTGTGCCCCCTCAGCTCCCTGATCTGCATCTCTTATTATCTCTCTGCATTGCATCATCTTACCACGCCAGCTGTCTGTGTGTGGACCAGCATTCTTGCATGGAGCAGCACTCCTGCGTGGGGCAGTACTCCACATGGGCCAGCTTGCCCTCACCAGGAGGCCCTGGGCATCGAACCCTGGCCCTCTTATATGGTAGACGGGAGCCCTACCTGTACTCAAATGCTTGAGCCACATCTGCTTCCCCTGGGATTTATTTTGATGAAGAAAAGCATTTCCTGACTACAGTCAGGATTCCTGCCATTCTGCGTTGATGCTGTACTTCTTGTTGCCTTGTCTTGGGGATCTTTGAAGCTCTGGTCTTGGATATATTTCTCTCTTCCTTTGCTTCCTTTCTTTCTATCATGTATGGTTTTCTAAAGAGTGTGTATACCCTGCGTACAGCTTTTGGGCCACTTTTACTTGTGCCCTGTTGACCTAATGGCAGATAGGATCATTCCTTTGTTTGCACACCTCATCTTCCTTTTCTCTGTGGGTGTGTTGAGATTATTGGACTGCCTGCTATGATAGTGTTCTCTGTTCCAAGCTTGTTTCCAGCAAAAACACTACCCAAGAGTCCCTTGGATGACCTCAGATACTGCCTTTTCCAGCAGGAAATTCTGTTCATACAGTTCTACAATGGAGAAAACACAAAGCTTATAATTATCCATGGATAATAACAAGACTATCCTGATCTTACATCTCCCAGCTTATCTACTTAGGAGAAAACTATAGCAGTGTTTGGGTTCTAGTATTAAATATTCTAAAATTAGTTGTATTAGTTTTAAATCATACCTTGTATGTGATCCATGACTTTTCACCCAGAATACAATTGTTTTTAAAGTCCCCCTTTTAAAATTTCAAAGTGGCATACCCTTATACCCCCTTTGTGATAAATTCACATAGTATAAAAGTACAGGAAGTGAATCTCCCTGTTGTCCTACCTCTAATTCTATCTTCAGAAATAACCAACTACATTTTGCTAGTTATCTCCTCCAGACTATTTTATATGTTCATACAAACACAGCTGGTTTTCTTAGGCTTTAAAACGAAAATGAAATCATGCTAGACATATTACAGAACTTTTTCCCACTTCATGTTGTATTTTTGGACAAATCCCTATGTTCTGTTATATGTGTGTAAGTCTGTCTCTTCCTGGGCTGCAAAATAATAGTAATAATATGGAATTTGGTGCTGAACTTGGGGAAGGTACCTGTATCAGTTAACGAGTGTGTTTAGTTTACTGCCAAATCATCTACATGGTGGGGACCACAGGACAATAATTGGCAAAGTTGGTGTGAAGAGAGAAGAACGAGTCTGGTGATAGACAACATGATGAAGAGGGGGCAGGTTGGCTACAGTGTTTGTGAGTTGGGGCCAGGCACTGACCTCTGACCACCTTACGAGGTCTTTTGACAGAGGTGAAGGGTGGCAGTGACCCCGAGGAGCCAGGCTGGGTGTCATCTGTGGAACAGCAAAAATGTTTCTAACTTCTGGTTGAAATTTTAACTCAACTAATAGTCCATTTTGTATTACACTTTGACTGGATTGGTTTTAAGCTTGACTTGGGATTATTCACAGTATATCATCCTTATGAAGACAGTGTTTTCTTCTTGAAGGGAAGGGGGCCGTGTACAGCTTTGATCCAGTAGGATCCTACCAGAGAGACTCCTTCAAGGCCGGAGGCTCGGCAAGTGCCATGTTGCAGCCCCTACTTGACAACCAGGTAAGAGCCTGCATTTGGCTTTTATTTGTTGTTTTTTTAAAAAAGTACTTTTCTTCAAAATTTTCCTCTTCATTAACTTGAGAGGTGAGAAGAAGTAAAGGTCTTCATATAAATCGTTACCAAGTTTGGTTGATTTGCCCCAACTGAATTTTCATGGCTGTCTTTGTAGTCTTCCAGCTCTCCTAGACTGCTCTCATCCACTCGTGGCTTCAGTTTCTTCCTGTCTTTTTTTTTGTTGTCAGTTCTATTGAAATGTATTCGTCAAACAGACTGTCCATCCAAAGTGTAGAATCTCTTCCTATAGTCTCACAGCTTCCATATCACTTAGATCTGCAGTAGTTGGTCCATATATTCAACTCTCCTGCCACCTTCATCTGAAGGTCATGAAAACACTTTTCTCCCCCTTATTCACCGTTTGTGTCACCTAATTTTATATTCTATCTTCTAAATATATTTTGAATTTCCCCCCCATTAACCATGACTGCTAGCTGTAAATTCAGACCTGCACTGTATCTTGCCTGGATGATTATATTTCTTTCCTAACTGCCTTTCTTGCTCTAAGCTCACTTTTCTAAAATAGAAGTTAACACACAGTTGCTCTGCTTTGGTTAAAGCCGAAACTCCTTAACTTGTCACAGCAGGCCTGGCCTCTCACAGTCTCGGTGTTGCTTATCGACCTTGTCCTACATTGCTCCTTCACTCACTCAGACTCTGCCTGTACTTTTCCTTGAAAATAATATGCTCTTCCCTGTCTCCATGCCTTAGAATGTACCATGCCCTCTGCCTGGAATGCTTTTCCTCTTTCATGTCCAATTTATCCTTTGACTTACCTGCCCAAATGTCCTCTTTGGCAAAGCCTTTTCTTCTTCCTGTAGACTCAGATGATGACAAGTTAGGGTACTCCCACCTCATTCTTCTCAGGTAAGCACACAATACTGTAATGTTTTGCTTCTATATGTCTACCTCTAGATCATGTGCTTCTTAAGAGTAGGCTCTCTGTCTCAGTAAACATTCGTCAAGAATTAGCCCTGTATAATTCGACATGTATAATTCAGCTGGGTTCAGGAGGATTTCAGTTTGAGGGACATTTTAATTTTGCATGATACATTTATTATATATATATCATCAGACATGTAAAGGTATTGGGGGATCTTTTGTACTTACTGTCATACTGTGCCCTAACCCAGGTTTCCTTATTATATTTCTTAGGTTGGTTTTAAGAATATGCAGAATGTGGAGCATGTTCCGCTGTCCCTGGACAGAGCCATGCGGCTGGTGAAAGATGTCTTCATCTCTGCAGCGGAGCGAGATGTGTATACTGGAGACGCACTTAAAATCTGCATCGTTACCAAAGAGGGCATCAGCGAGGAGACCATTCCCCTGCGGAAGGACTGATTTGTTTACTCTCTCATCACGAGTCAGCTGAAAGCATCCTAATTTTGTACCTTGTAACTGTACCGTTGGACTAACTTGTTTTATTAAAAAAGAAACCTGAAGTACTCATCCCATGATAACTTGTAGTCTTCTCTAAGCAGGGCAGATCTAGGAGGTAGAATCTCTTCCTTTCATTTTCTTTGTTTTCCCCACACATTTCTTTCTCTTGGAGCTTTTTTTTTTAAAGATTTACTCCCCCACCCCCACCCCCCACCTTGTCTGCTCTCTGTGTCCATTCGCTGTGTGCTCTTCTGTGTCTGCTCTATTCTTGTCAGTAGCACCTGGAATCTGTGTCTCTTTTTGTTGTGTCATCTTGCTGTGTCAGCTCTCTGTGTGTGCGGCGTCACTCCTGGGCAGGCTGCACTTTCTTCACGCTAGACGGCTCTCCTTACGGGGCACACTCCTTGAGCGTGGGGCTCCCCTACGTGGGGGACACCCCTGCATGGCACGGCACTCCTTGTGTGCATCAGCACTGCACGTGGGCCAGCTCATCACACAGGTCAGGAAGCCCTGGGTTTGAACCTTGCACTTCCCATGTGGTAGGTGGGTGCCCTATCTGTTGGGCCAAATCCACTTCCCATCTTGGAGCTATTTTTGTACTTTGAGGATGAGAAAATGACATCAGTAGAGGTCCTGTCAGCTTTTCCTTACATTAGAAGTTTATCTAGAATCATTGACTTTTTTTTAATGTTCTCCTTCCCGAGATGGCTCCGTCTGTCACCTCATCGCATCCACTTGTCTTCTTCAGGAAGCACTGGGATCTGAACCTGGGACCTCCCAGGTGGGAGGTGGGTGCCCAACTGCTTGAGCCGCATCTGCTCCCTTAGAATCATTGACCCTTTTGTTCAGCTTATGGAATGATCAGCTTGGGAAGGTCAGCTTATGAAGAAGGCTCTTAATCTTATTTAGGGAAACTGACTTTGGCCCAGTGGTTAGGGCGTCCGTCTACCATATGGGAGGTCCGCAGTTCATACCCCGGGCCTCCTTGACCCGTGTGGAGCTGGCCCATGCGCAGCGCTGATGCGCGCAAGGAGTGCCGTGCCATGCAAGGGTGTCCCCCGCATGGGGGAGCCCCACGCGCAAGGAGTGCGCCCCGTAAGGAGAGCCGCCCAGCGTGAAAGAAAGTGCAGCCTGCCCAGGAATGGCACTGCCCACACTTCCCGTGCCGCTGACGACAACAGAAGCGGACAAAAGAAACAAGACGCAGCAAATAGACACCAAGAACAGACAACCAGGGGAGGGGGGGACATTAAATTAAAAAAAAAAAAGAATCTTATTTAGCTTGCCCCACTTACCTTGAAGTGAGGACTACCTTTTAACCACCCAGAAGGGACTAGGTTTATCCTGATTTTACTTTATTTTTTTAGAGATTTATTTATTTTTCTCCCCTTCTCCCCTCTCTCACCCCAGTTGTCTGTTCTCTGTGTCCTCTCACCCCAGTTGTCTGTTCTCTGTGTCCATTTGCTGTGTGTTGTTTTTTGTCCGCTTCTGTTGTCAGCGGCACAGGAATCTGTGTTTCTTTTTGTTGCATCATCTTGTGTCATTTCTCCGTGTGTGCGGCACCATTCCTGGGCAGGCTGCACTTTCGCACTGGGCGGCAATCCCTACAGGGCGCACTCTTTGTGTGTGGGGCTCCTCTACTTGGTGGACACCCCTGCATGGCACGGCACTCCTTGCGCGCATCAGCACTGCCAGTGGACCAGCTCCACACGGGTCAAGGAAGCCCAGGGTTTGAACCACGGACCTCCCTTGTGGTAGATGGACGCCCTATCCACTGGGCCAAGTCCGCTTCCCTATCCTGATTTTATAAAGACTGTCATGGATACATCTATGGAATATCTTAAGATATTTCATTCTTGGGACTGAAGTGAGCAGTCTGGAATAGAATGGCTGTTTTGGAGAAGAAACTTCAAATCAGCTAGAATAGAAGCAAAATCATAAAGGCAATTCTTATTTTTGTCCCACCTTCAGGTACACATAATTTAGTTTCCCATTGCCCTTGAAAGTAAAAGGCTGGAGACAAGACAGTCTAGTCCAAAATGTGCTGATGTGGGATTGTTCTAGAGCTAATTCTGACTAGCTATTTGGGTGGCCTTTGTAGTGTCATTCAATCACGGTTCCTCACCTGGAAAAGGCCACCTCGAACTTCAGTAAAGAGTAGAGATATAATTTAATTTTACAGTTAGCCAGCCATTGGAGTTCTGATGAGAAGGCTGTCAGCATAGAGGCTTAGATGTACGTTCCTGAAACCTGCCACAAAGAATGAAAGGTATGTGGACTTGCTGGTAATGTTAGAAGTTGTTGAAGGAAAACAAGTGCTAGCTGTGATTTGATTTACACACGCCGAATATGAATGCTCTGTAGACCTTTACTTTTTCTTTTATCAGATAAACATTTTTTTTGCAGGTTGTTTACTCAGTGGATTGTTGAATGCGGCTAAACGAGTTAAGTCAGGAAAAGTGCACTGTGCTGAAGAGCCTGTGACCAGCAGGTGCCGCTGTGGAGCCTCTTGTCACATGTAAGCCTGATTTCCTGGTCTAAGCACAGGCACTGAGAAACCAGGCAGTGAAGCACAGCGGCTTTGCAAGGCTTATTTGAAGAAAATTGTCTTTGCTAGAAAGACACCGAAATGTCTCCCTAATTATTACCTTGGTGGATTTCCTGTACCTATTATCTAGGCAAGTCCTTTGTGGATCAAGAGCACACATTGTCAAGTATGATTAGTAATCACCTATATCCGAATTACTTGGGGTATATATAAAAAAAATACCCCACCCCAGGCCTGAAAATAAACATTTTTAAAATCAAATACCCAGGAGGTTATTATGCAAATACAGTTTGAACTCCCCTGTTTCTTTTATCAGGTTCAGTCAGAGAATCCCTGGCAGGTAAATATAATGAGGAATTGATGATAGGAATTGACCTCACAGTTGAGGCAGCTGATTAAAATAGTCTACTATATTTGGTGCTGGAGTCTGAAATCCACAGCATGGAAAAGGAAAACGGATGTGTGGGGGACGCAAAGGTAAACGAACCCGTGGGGCTGAACTGGAAGTTGTGTGGACACGGGGGGAGTCTTACCATCTCCACGCCTCCCATTTCAATGATGGGGTGTCCTGTAGGAGAAGCTGGCCCCATTTGTATTGGGAAAGCTCCAGAGCTGCGCAGGAGCTGAAGCTGCTGCAAGCCCTGCGGCTGCCTCACACAGCCGAGTGAGAAAAAGAACATACTTGGGAGTCGCAGCGGCGCCCTGTGCCCTGCCTCTACCTTGTCAGCGTAAATGCAAGATCGCTGTTGCTTCAATTCCACCTTCCAAATCTTGGGCCAAATGCCGTTTATGGGCCACACTCACCTGGAGTTAGGCGCATTACATCCATCATTGTTGTTCACTATCCATTACAGTCATACCTCATTTTACTGCGCTTTGCTTTATTGCACTCAGGAGACATTGCGGTTTTTTATTTTATTTTTTTTTTTACAAATTGGAGGTTTTGGCCAGCTTGTATCAAGCAAGTCTGTTGGTGCCAGTTTTCCAACAGCATGTGCTCACTTCGTGTCTGTCACGTTTTGATGATGGCATATATATATTTCTTTAGACAATGCTATCACACACACTAGAGTACAGTATAGTGTAAACATAACTTTTATTTGCACTGGGAAACCAAAAGGCTTATGTGACTTGCTTTATTGCAATATTCACTTTATTGTATTGGTCTGGAACTGAACCTCGCAGTGTCTCTGAGGTGTGCCTTTTAATGGTATTTATTAGCACATAAAGTTCAAATTTTGATTCTTGCTCTTAAATTCTTCCATAGGTAAGCTGTACCTCATTATTCAACTTCCCACTTTTTAGACTTACTTCTTAGACATACTTCCTTGACTGTAATTAGGCTGGCTTCTCCCAAATGGGTATGAAATCCTTGTTTTTGTTTCAGCGACTCAACTAATGCCCTGTACTCTGCCCTTGAGCTTCATAAATCATACACCTCGAAGTTTAGGTAAAATTTTGTCTCTATTGAGCTTTCCCCAGTGCTTCTAGATTTCATAAATTTTCGTATGAATTTGATATTTATAGTTTATGGTAAATATAATGTCATCGTTGCTACTTCTTAAATGTTTTTACCTGTCTCACTCCCCCAACCTCCCACCCCCACATTACTTATTTTCTTGTATGTCCATTATGTTAAATGTTAAATCGGTGTAGCTTGCAAACTCCTTTTTTTCACCCCACATCTGGAGTTTTTAGCAGCCAGTCCTGAATATAAACTTGGGAAGGTGTTCCAGTTAATGGTCCAGGGACAGTTTGGACTGTGGGGAGCCTGAAAGCAAGGAGAGGTTGGGGTACAAACCCTTCATCTTTCAGGAACGGCCTGCTAACTCATTTTACACCGTGGACAAATGAGAGTATTGCTTTGAAATGAAGTTTTACCCCAAGCGTCACTTCTGGTTTGCCTAGGCCCCTCCTCGGGCCCGCAGTCTCCTTTAAACAGTGTATTTGTATGAATTTAATTTCCATCTACTTGTGCCCTTCCACAGCCTCCAGTGATGAGACCATGCTTTCTAGAAAACAGGCCTTAGCTTCTGACGTCCCTGACCCATTCTCACCCCTGCTCTGCTTTTCCCTCTCTCCCCTGCACCGATGGAGTTGCATGTTGCTTCTGCTCGACTTTGAAACTGGCTTTTAGCCACCCGTGTTCCTCTCTCTTGTCTGAGTGGGCCCTTGGAACTCGTGAATCATCACTGAAAATTTTTTTTCTATAATGGGAACATCTCTACTGAAGAAACAACCTGGGGACGTGGATCGTGTCCACAAGTGCTGAGTTTTTATAAAGAATAGGTGGTCTAAAGTGTGATCTCAGGAAAGCGGATTTGGCTCAACTGATAGAGCATCTGCCTACCATATAGGAGGTCCAGGGTTCAAACCCAGGGCCTCCTGACCTGTGAGGGGAGCTGGCCCACGCACAGTGCTGCCGTGCGCAAGGAGTGCCATGCCACGCAGGGGTGTCCCCCTGCGTAGAGGTATCCCCCTGCATAGGGGTGCCCCACACACAAGGAGTACGCCCTGTAAGGAGAGCTGCCCCACAAGGAGAGCCACCCAGTGCGAAAAAAGTGCAGCCCGCTCAGGAGTGGTGCCACACACACAGAGAGCTGGTGCAGCAAGATGACGTCACACAGTTTGCCAGTGCCACATGACAAGAATGCAAGCGGACACAGAAGAACACACAGTGAATGGACACAGAGAGCAGACAATGGTGGGGAAGGGGAGAGAAATAAATAAAAATCTTAAAAAAAAAAAAAGTGTGATCGCACTTCGTTCTGTCCTCAAACAGACCGATGCCCTGTGCAATTTTTTTCTGCAGTGAAAACTCTGCTGAAGTTTGGAAAGCCTTGGAGTTGTAGAGTTGGCTGAGATCCAGAAGAGTCATCAGCAACCCTGTCTCCCTCATTGAAGGGCACACCCACATGTCACTCTCCTACAAGCCACCAGATGGTAGTGTTGGCTTATCCAGCTTGGCCCCGCCCCTGCCAGGGGATTAGGTTGGTCTGCAAGGGCAAGCAGTTTGGCCCGCTGGTTTTCCCAGCACTCAGACCCTGCTGAGTTCCCGTAAGGGAGTCTTGTGCCTAATCTGAAATCCTTGCTTCATCACCCAGAAGAAGGCACATCTTGCCAAACGTTCTGCATCTTAGCTCATCCTCACTATCAAGGGGGAAAAGATAGAAGTAGATAAAACTTGCTAAATAGATGTACATCCATATAAATACATACATACGTACAGGAAGTGCTGAGGGTGTAGCAGAGAAAGATGGAGAGAGCAAGAGCAAGAGGACCGGGTGAGCAATGGTGCTGGTTGTGCATTGGGGAGACAAAAATCAACACATGGGATTTTTTGGAGCTATATGCTTTTTTAAAAAGCTATTAATATATACTTTTATAAACAGGGAAATGAATGGCTAGACAGTACATGAAAATGCTTTGCAAGGGCAGCTGACTAGTGGACTGGGATTAAGACCTAGTATTTGTTTTCCTCTCCTAGTCTCTCTGGGTTTTTCTTTGTTTTCTGCTGCCAGTCATTTAATTTCATTTTTTAAATTTATTTATTTTAATTTACCCACCCCCCTGCCCCAATTGTCTGTTCTCTGTGTCTATTTGCTGTGTGTTCTTCTTTGTCCACTTCTGTTGGTGTTGCGTCATCTTGTTGTGTCAGCTCTCCGTGTGTGCGGCGCCATTGTTGGGTGAGCTGCACTTTCTTTCGCGCTGGTCGGCTCTCCTTACAGGGTGCACTCCTTGAGCATGGGGCTCTCCTACGCGGGGGACACCCCTGCATGGCACGGCACTCTTTGTGCGCGTCAGCACTGCACATGGGCCAGCTGCACATGGGTCAAGGAGGCCCTGGGTTTGAACCCTGAACCTCCCATGTGGTAGACGGATGCTCTATCAGTTGAGCCAAATCCAGTTCCCGTGATGATTTTCATTGACTTTTTCTTTTCCTCTCCCCTCCACTCCCCACTTCTTCCCCCGCTCTGCTGTTTTTTGCTGTCTATGTCCATTCGCTGTGTGATCTTCTGTGTCTATTTCTCTTTTTGTCTTCTCATTTTCTCCTCTAGGATTCACCAGGATTCGATCCTGGGGACCTCTGACGTGGAGAGAGGTTCCCTGAGACATGGACCACCTCAGTTCCTGGTTTCTGCCGTGATTCTGCTTGACTCTCCCTTTCCTCTCTCTCTTTGCTGTGTCATCTACAAACATGTGGCTTGCTGTGCGGGCACTGGCTCTCTGCATGGGCCCTGGCTCACCGCATGGGCACGCCTTTTTAGCGGGAGGCCCCAGGGATCGAACCTAGTCCTCCCATGTTGTAGGTGGACGCTCAATCACTTGAACCACGTCTGCTTTCCATCATTTACTTTTTATTTTTCAATTTTTTCCAAGTTATGTATTTATTTTCCCTCTCTCCCTTCCACTGCCCTGCTGTTTTTGCTGCCTGTGTCCATTCGCTGTGTGATCTTCTGTATCTATTTCTCTTTTTGTCTTCTCATCTTTCTCCTCTAGGATTCACTGGGATTCGATCCTGGGGACCTCTGATGTGGAGAGAGGTTCCCTGTCACCTGTGACACCTCAGTTCCTGGTCTCTGCTGTGTTTCACCTTGACTCTCCCCTTCGTCTCTCTTTTGCATGATCATCTTGCTGCGTGACTCACTTGTGCAGGCACTGGCTCACACGTGGGCACTGGGCTCACCACAAAGGCACGCTTTCTCTCCTTCTTTTTCACCAGGAGGCCCCAGGGATCGAACCCAGGTCCTCCCACATGGTGGGCGGAGGCCCTATCGCTTGAGTCACATCCACTTCCCTTCATTTACTTTTTAGAAGTGATTGTTGAGAAAACCAAGAAAGTGATTAGAAGGTGAAGAGAGTGCTTTGTCTGTCTGTGATGATTTTGCTAGTTTCTCCCCCCTTCATTCGGAATGCTAAGAAAATTCATCTATAAAACCTGAGACATTGGTTAAGTTCTTGAGAAGTTACTCTGTTTTTTTCCTGAGAGGAGAGCTGCTTAAGAATTCTCCCCCAACTGTGTTAGGCTCAGGGCTCTCAGCAAAACCTTCAACCATCTTGCACCTGCATTTTAAGGCCCTTATGGCCTTAAATGTCATAAAGCCTTCCCCTTGTGGTTTTCTTGTCAAGCTACTCGGGGACAACTTTCCCTGAAAGCTGTTTACGACAACTGGACCAAGACCTAAATTTCTGAGGGGAAGGGACAGACCAAGAGAAAGGAGCAGTGAATAGAGGACAGGGCTGGGGAGACCAAGAGTGTCAGAGAGCCCCTTGGGACTTATAGCAACTCCTTCTGTAGGCTCTAAAAAGAGTATCAGGGCAGGGAACTGGCTCAAGGAGTTGAGCGCCTGCCTCCCACATGGGAGGTCCTGGGTTCAGTTTCCGGTGCCTCCTAAAGAAAAACCAGGGAAGTGGACTTGACCTAATGGATAGGGCGTCCAAACCTTGGGCCTCCTTGACCCGTGTGGAGCTGGCCCACGCACAGTGCTGATGCCCGCTAGGAGTGCAGTGGCATGCAGGGGTGTCCCCCGGGCACGGGAGCCCCACACGCAAGGAGTGCACCCCGTAAGGAGAGCCTCCCAGTGCGAAAGAAAGTGCAGCCTGCCCAGGAATGGCGCCGCACACACGGAGAACCGACACAACAATGATGACGCAGCAAAAAGTAACAAAGATTCCTGGTGCTGCTGATAAGGATGGAAGTGGTCACAGAAGAACACACAGCAAACGGACACAGAGAGCAGACAGCTGGGGGGCGGGGGGGAAGGGAGATAAATAAATAAATAATAAATCTTTTAAAAAAGAGAAAAATCAAAAACAACAAGGAAAATGAATGATAAAACCAACTCAGGGGAGCTGATGTAGCTCAGTGGTTGTGCGCCGGCTTCCCACACACAAGGCCCTGGGTTCAATCCCTGGCCCCAGGTACCTCAAAAATAAATAAATAAAAACAAGAAGAGTATCAAATGGCTGAAGCCATCATTACTACAGTGAGAGAGCAGTAGAGCTAAAAATCTGATTTTTCCCCCCCAAGAAATCCGAATTTGCTTATTTATGTTATGTCTTTAGTAAGAGACTTGGCATATTTTATTCATACATTCATTATACTCCATTGATTCATTCTTGTAACAGTATTTTTCGAGCTCCTGCTATGTTCTAAGCCCCAGGGATACAGCAGTGAACAAGCGAGACAAAATTCCTGTTCTCATGAGGTAAACAGCAAATATCAGAGGTCTATGGAGAGAATTAGAAGAGTATAAAGTGAGCAGGTATCTACTTTAGATTGAGTGGCGATGGAGGCAGTGGGATTTAAGATGAGACCTGAGACCTCAGTAACAAGAGAAAGTCAAGGGGGAGCAGATGGGGCTCAAGCAATTGGGCTCCCGCCTATGACATGGGGGGTCCCAGGTTCAGTTCCCAGTGTCTCCTAAAGAAAACAGCAAGCTGACGCAACAAGAGACACAGGAGGGAACACATAATGGGAGACACAACAAAGCAGTGAATGGAAGTGGCTCAAGAGATTAGGCTCCTCCCTCCCCCATCGGAGTTTCCGGGTTTGATTCCCTCCTGAAGAAACAAGGAAGACAAACTGACACAGCAAGTGCAAACAATGAGGGGTGGAGAGAAAAAAAAAAATCTTTAACAACAACAACAAAAAAGCAGGGAGGTGGTGCTCTGGGGATGAGCTTTCCGTGTTCATCTCTTCTACAGACCCTCACTGGGCATCTCCCCTGGGTCGGGCAGTGGAATCCGCACTGGGAATTTAACAGTGACTAAAATGGACACAAATCCCTCCTCTCAAGAACTCTAGATTGTGGTGGGGGATGTGAGACAGTAAACGAACGAAAGGAAAAATGTATATCATGGGGTATGTTAGATGGCGATGAGCGCTATGGACGAAAATAAAGCGAGAAAACTGCAGTGAAGTAGGGGGCGTGCAGTTGGCAAATGGTTAATAAACTGACCAGAGAAGTCCTAACTGAGAAGGCGACGAGGACTTGAAGGAGGGGTGGCAGTGAGCCGTGCAGGTACCAAGGGCGAGAGCTTCCCAGCAGACAGAACAGAAAGGGGATGATGTCGCTATCCTGCCTAAACCAATAACTTAGGGTCTCATGCTGGGCGTTAGAGGGAGACTGGAATCCTTTAAATGAAGACTGAAGGTTTTGGTGGTTAAGGGCTTTCGAGGTCGTTATGAAGATGTTGAGAAAAAACTTAAGACTTGGGCTCATTGTATTAGGGTTCATCAAGTTTGCAGTTTTTAATTGGATGGGGTGAGATAATACCATATCTGAATATAAATATGCTCATTTATACGTAGGTATGTGTGTATGTCACCAGTGGGGTGTTTCCATTTTTTTTTTAAAGATTTTATTTATTCACCCCTCCCTCTTGTTTTGCACTTGCTTTGTGTCTGTTCCTTGTGTGCTTGTCTTCTTTTTAGAAGGCACTGAGAATTTTTCTTTTGTCTTTATTTTTTTAATGTTACATTAAAAAAATACGAGGGCCCCATATGCCCCCCACCCCCCTCAACCCACTCCTTCCCCCATAACAACCTCCTCCATCATCATGAGACATTCATTGCACTTGTGGAAATACATCTCTGAACACCGCTGCACCTCATGGTCAATGGTCCACACCACAGCCCACACTCTTCCACAGTCCACCCAGTGGGCCATGGGAGGACAAACAATGTGGCGCTGAGAATTGAACCCAGGACCTCCCATGTGGGGGGAAGCACTCAACAGCCTGAGCCACCTCCACTCCCTTTAAGGAGAATAAGTCCCTTAAATAACCAACAGTTGGGAAATGGGTAAGTATGAAACACAACATGGAATATGCAGCAATTGAAAGTGATGGCTGGGAGCAGATGTGGCTCAGTGGTTGAGCACCAGCTTCTCATGCATGAGGTCCTAGGTTCAACCCCTGGTACTTCCTCAAAAAAAAAAAAAGGGGGTAATGGCTATTAAGACCTTGTGGCAACATGGCCGAATATGAGGGCAGACTGTTAAATGGCAACCAGCAGAATGCAAAATTGTTTGTACACATGATTACAGGTATGTGAAAACTTGACTATAAAAAGACAGAAGAAAAAGCATCCAGTGACTATAGGGGAGTGGCATAATATGGGATGTTTTCTTAATGGTACATAACTCCTATAATATTTTTTTTACATCTTTGTTTTTAAATTTTAGGACAAAACTCGATTAATTTAGAATTCTACTTTTAATAACTTCTCCTCCATTTCTGTGTGATTCCAAAAGAACTAACCCACCTTCATAAAATATTTTACTTTGATTGTGGATACATTCTGGTAAGCAATTTATTTATTTATTTATTTATTTTTTTTTGATCCTATTTTTTCTTTTTTTTTTTTTCTTTTTTTTTTTTAATATTTATTTATTTATTTTTTTAAATTACATTAAAAAAAATATATGAGGTCCCATTCAACCCCACCGCCCCCGCCCCCCACTCCCCCCACAGCAACACTCTCTCCCATCATCGTGATACATCCATTGCACCTGGTAAGTTCATCTCTGAGCATCACTGCACCCCATAGTCAATGGTCCACATCATAGCCCAGACTCTCTCACGTTCCATCCAGTGGGCCCTGGGGGGATCTACAGTGTCCCGTAATTGTCCATGAAGCACTATCCAGGACAACTCCACGTCCCGAAAACGCCTCCACATCTCATCTCTTCCTCCCGTTCCCCACACCCAGCAGCCCCCATGGCTACCGTTCCCACACCCATTCCACATTTTCTCTGTGGACATTGGATTGGTTGTGTCCATTGCACACCTATGTCAAGTGAGGGCTTAGATTGCACATGGGTACTGGATGCACTCTTCCCGCTTCTAGTTGTAGACACTCTAGGCTCCATGTTGTGGTGGTTGACCTTCTTCAACTCCATGTTAGCTGAGTGGAGTAAGTCCAATAAGTCAAAGTGTAGGAGCTGAAGTCTGTTGAGGCTCTGGGCCTGGGTGTCATATTATCAGTCCAGAGATTCAAATCCCCTACATATATCTTAAACCCAGCATCTGGTAAGCAATTTAATGGAAAAAATCTAACTGGTAATTTGGTTTGAGTTGGTAAAAAATCAGGTTGTTTGATGAAGAGTTCACTTTTAACTGGCCACATTGACACACAATACATATACCTGAATCATGTCCTAATAGTAAGTTTAATAGACAATTGTGTCCGTAACATAACAAGCCACAAATATTTTGGAGGGGGGGAATGGGCAAAGTTGGGGGTGGGGGAGGAAGGTGTTAATTTGTTAACTGCAAAGGGCATCAGCATTGTAAGTGGTGTTTGACAGTTTAAATGATGGCTTGGCCAGAATAATATTTTGATTTATGTGTTGGATTATGAAACTACTTAATTAACAAGGAAAAATCCTTGACTTTTAAAAGAATTTTTAATTTTTATTTAATTGTCTTTTTTGAAAAAAAAGATACATGGATCGCAAAAAATATTACATTAAACCCTTGCCTTTTTAGACAGAGTTGAAGGAAGCTTCTGATCTCTCTGGAGCAAACCACAGAAAACTCAGACTTCTCTTAGGTTTCATGAAGGTGAAAAGGAGTTTAAAGTTTAGCACAAATTACAAAATTCTAGTAAATGATATTGATAGCGTGGCGTTTTACTCAAAAAGACTGGGCTTTTATTTATTAATTTATTAATAAAATGCTTAGAGCCAACATGTGTCCCCCAAAGAAGAAGATCAAGGAAAACTCAAAGAGAAAATGACCAATGCCTTTTTGATTCCATTAGGAGGTGTGAGTAATGTCAAGTGTCAATACCTTAAAAACAAGATGCAAACATGTTCTCTCTTACACTTTTCAAAAATTGGAGGGACACAATTGCCAGTCAAGATTTGTCAGGAGGTTTGGGGTAGGCTTGGGGGGGGGCAGTTTTACATTTAAACAAAAATCATTTGTATAGTACTTTAATAAATTTGCATTGTCCTGGGAAGCAGACTTGGCCCAGTGGTTAGAGCATCCGCCTACCACATGGGAGGTCCGCGGTTCAAACCCCGGGCCTCCTTGACCCGTGTGGAGCTGGCCCATGCACAGTGCTGATGCGTGCAAGGAGTGCCGCACCACGCAGGGGTGTCCCTCACATAGGGGAGCCCCACGCGCAAGGAGTGCACCCCATAAGGAGAGCTGCCCAGTGCAAAAGAAAGTGCAGCCTGCCCAGGAGTGACACTGCACACACGGAGAGCTGATACAACAAGATGATGCAACAAAAAGAAACACAGATTCCTGTGCTGCTGACAACAAAGAACATGCAGCAAACACACAGAGAACAGACAACCAGGGTGGGGGAGAAGGGGAGAGAAATAAAGAAATAAATAAATCTTTTAAAAAAATTGCATTGTTCCGTGTTTCTCATAAATCTGTAAAAAAAAAATTTGGGATTTTCTGGTTGCACGAACTTTGTTATAGGAGCTGAAATTGCTCAGGGTTTATGGCCAGGTTGAATCTTAGCCCTCCTGATACTTGCAGTGCTGCTTGCTCTCACATTTGATGTGGGTTTCCACACTGCTCTGTCTGAAATTGGGTTCTAATTTCCTAAAGGGCAAGATCTTCTCTTGGTTTGTCATGTCAAGTACCCAGCATGCTTTTGGTTTATTACTAAGCACAGACTGTTTTTTCCTTAAATTCTGGTAATGCTTTTATTTATTTATTTATTTATTTATTTATTTATTTATGTCTTTATTTATTTATTGGGCATTTCAAATACATACAGAAGAAATTGAGAGACCAGTATAATGGAGCTCCATGGACCCATCACCTGGTTTTAATTAATAACTCACAGTCAATCTCATTCCATTCCCTTCCCTACTACCTTCTTCCCCATTCCCCTACCCTCCCACCCCCAGAATATTTTGAAGCAAATCCCAGATATCATATAATTTCACCCATAAATATTTCAGTGCCTCTAAAAAATAATGGTTGTATTATGTGCATATATATATATAATCTTTGCACTATATAATAGAATCACAATATCATCATCATACCTTTAAAGATGAATAATTCCTCAATAGCAAATACACAGTTTACACTGAAATTTCCCTGATTGTCTTACAAATGTCTTTTTCACAGTTTGTTCAAATCTGGGGTCAAATAAGTCAGTAACTCCCTCCCTCTCCTTTTCTCTCTCTCATTTCCTTGAAATTTAATTGTTGAAGAACTCAGGTTTTTCTGTAGGGTTCCCCACAGCCTGGACTTGACCAATGGCATTCCTATAGTTCCTCTGTCTTTTCCTGTAAGTTGGTAGTTAGATTTAGAGGCTTGATCAGATTCAGTTTCAGTTTTTCATTAGCAAGGCCATTGAAGGTTATCTAAGTCTTATCATTGCTTAGATGACCAAATTAGACCTGTTTCTACTAGTGCAACAAGAATCCACGGTAATAGAAATCTTTTATAATATGACACACATCTCGGAGTCCTTTCAGTTTTTGAGTTTATGCCAATAGAAGATAAACTTTTACTTTCTACCAAAAGTCATACACCTTCTATTTCCTTTAATTCATAGAGTCACAGGCTCCGACCTGGGCGGGACTCAGAGAAGATGTCAAACAGCCTTCTACCCCTGTCCACCTGCCCTGCTGGGTGGTCACGTGAGTGAACCATTCCAGCAAGGGCAGCTGTTTGAGTTTGCTAAAGGCTGCTGAGAAATGGGTTGGCTTTTATGAGGCTAAAAGCTTACCGTTCTGAAGGCAGGAAAGTGTCCACATCAAGGCACCACCAGGGGCCCTTTCTCCCTGAGCTGCAGCTGTCGGCCGTCAGCCACATGGCAGGGCACAATGGTGGCATCTGCTTGCCTCCCGCCTCTCCTCGGGTCTAGTTCTGATTTGGGCTGCTCCATCTGTGGCCTTTCTCTCTCCTTGGTTTCAACTTCTAGAGGTTTCTCTTGGAGTCTGCAACTTTTTTCTGCGTCAGTGGCTTTTTAATTCCTCTGCGTATACAGGACTCTAGCAGGAGGATTAAGACCCACCCTGGGTCATGCAATCTAATCAGAGGTAATCTAATCAAAAGGTCTTACCATTTACCAGAAATGGATTAGCTCTAAGGACATCATGTTCTGGGGTCCACCCAGCTTCAACCTGTCATAGGGGTTTATTGCACTCCTCCTTCCCAGGCCACTGAGTTACACAGGAAGCCCCTCTCTAGTTTTTCAACTTCTTTAGGGCCATGCATTTTTTAAAAAGTAGGGTTTCTACTGTATTGCGTAAACCTGCTCTGTGTTAACATAAATACCATGTGGTCTACTAGCAGAGGATTTTTTGTTTTTTTTTGGCTGGCTCTCGAGATTCCTCTTACGGTTTAGCCTCTCTCTTGAACATTCTCCAGTTTGTGCGCTCACAGGGGGTGGACACCCTCATTTACATATTTCACCCCAAGTGCTAAAAAGTAAAATGTTTTGCTGCTAGTCTCCTCATCCCCTCTGCCATTACTTTCATTATTCCCGTAGTGGGACTATTTTGGGGAGAGTGCCTCAGTGACAGCTGTGGGCCACATTTAACCGACCAGCTGAAGTGTCTTACAAAATGCCCGTCATGTTCCAGCTTCTGCAGATGGCTACAAATGGCAGCAGAGGAAATGTGACTTCTAAATCTTCTGGGGGGGGGGAGGAGCTCAGGTGGTCCAGGTTCCCTTTTAGAAACTTCAGAGCCAAGCTATTTGTGTGATGACTCTTACACTCTCCAGCTGCCGCCCCGCTCCCTGCCCGTGGGGGCTCAGATCCGTGATGACCTTAAAAGGAGAAGGGCTTGAGAAATGCCACCCTGAGTCAGATTGCGAGCTGCACAGGCCAGCAGTTTGTCTCTGAGAGTGGTGCCAAGGGAACGGTTTGTGGGAGAGCTCAGAGATTGTGCTCCAAGACACCAGCCTCAAAATAGCCCGGTCATTCTTAACTTCCCTTAATAACCTGCCATCAATCAATCATCCACAAATCTATGTAAATCTTTGTGAACCTATTTATATTTCAGGTCTGTGCCACCTTTGGGAGTATAGGGATTCAAACTCCGTATTCCTTGGATGCAAAATATTGTTCACTCTTATTTTCCTAAAATGTGAGTTTCTTGAGAAGCAAATGTGGCTCAAGCAATTGGGCTCCCGTCTACCATATAGGAAGTCCAGGGCTCGATGCCCGGGGCCTCCTGGTGAAGGCGAGCTGGCGCATGAGGAGCGCTGGCCTGCGCCGCGCTGGCCTGCGCCGACTGCTGGCCCGTGCAGGAGTGCTGCCCCGTATGAGAGTGCTGGCCCACGTGGGAGTGTGCAGCAAGATGCACAAGTTGCAGCAAGATGATGCAACAAAAAGAGACACGGAGGAGAGACAATAAGAGACGCAGCAGACTGGGGAGGCGAGATGGAGCAAGAGAACAATCGCCTCTCTCCCCCTCCGGAAGGTCCCAGGATTGGTTCTCAGAGCTGCCTAGTGAGAACACAAGCAGACACAGAAGAACACACAGCAAACACAGAGCAGACACCGAGGGTGGGGGTGAGAAATAAATAAATAAAAGCAAGGTGTGCTTTTGCACAAGGTTCACCCTTTAAAAAAATTTTTTTATTTTGTTTCCTGGGTGTCCTCTGCATCTGTGATCTGCGACTGGGTGAGTCGTGAAAATTCACGTCGGCTCTGTGAGCGTGCCATCTGGAGGCCTGGCTGCATCAGGGATATCCCCTCATTGTCATCGTCGCCTCCAGTTGATACATTGTTGGCGACCACATGTCGCCCAGGCGACATCAGCTTCGAAGCGAAAACTAAGCGTCTTGCCTTCTAGAACAGACCTCAGCTCCAAGAATTGTCCAGAGAGAAGAAAATCCCATTTATCCCAGTTTCCTCTGTGACAACATTCCAAAACAAGCTTCCGTCGGGAAAGCGTTCCATCCAAACGTGACAAATGGCCTCCTTTAGAGAGGTACCGTTGGGACAAATGTAGATGCCGGAAAATTTTAAGGCAAGGTATGGATCGGGAGCGACTTTCCCCTCAGGGTGAGCCGGAGTTGACCTTCCTGGCCTGCTGGGGCCAGACTTGGCCAAGACCGGAAGGCGGAGTTGTCTGACGAGCTTCATTCCCCAGTCAGGGCTGCGGATCTTTGTGAGAACACCTGATTCGAAAGAGCTGTACTTTGGACAATCTCTTCAGGATTGGGGCATTTACCTGAAGAAAGGATGCAAGGGCTAAGAAAGCGATCCATTTTGTTGACGTTTCCCAGAATGATTCAGTTGGTCTTCTTCCCCTCAGGTTGGCACTCTTGGTTTGTGCCCTCACCACAGGCCAGAGGCATTAATTTGAAATGCAAATGTTACTCCACTACCCAAATCTGCCAAGCTTCGCCTCCAATCCCAGATGAAGTTCAAGCTCATCCTCAGGGCATACTCCCAGGGCCTTGCCTACCTTTTCTTATCTCCCCTCACCTAATCTTTGCACCTTCTGTCTTCTGGCAACACCAAACTGCTTCTAGTTGCCCCAAGATATTAGGCTCTGCAATCCCGTAGAGGTCACTCAGGCACTCACTAGCTGTGTGGTCTTGGGAAAATTATTTAATATCCCCAAGCCTCAGCTTTCTTGTCTCAAATATGGGGAATAATAGTGCTGACCTCACAGGTGTCCTGGGGAATAAATGAGAAAATGTATGGAAAGCGCTTGGGGCAGTGTAACTTCCCAGTTAGCCGTTATTATTATTATTACTAAGCCTCATATGCTATTCCTGCTCTGGAAGACACCCTCATCCTCACCTTTACCTGTCTGGAAAATCCTTATTTATCTTTGACGTTTGGGTTCAGGTGTGTCTCTCTGCAAAACGTTTTCTGACACCTCTCTCCCTTTTTTTTTTTTTTTTTGAGTCTCCGGGGCCGGGGATTGAACCTGGGACCTGGTATGTGGGAAGCAGGTGCTCAACCACTGAGCCACATTGGCTCCCCTGAGTTGGTCTTGTCATTTGCTTGTTGTTTGTTTTTTGTTTTGTTTTGTTTTTAGGAGGCAACGGGGACCAAACCTGGGACCTCCCATGTGGGAAGCAGGCGCTCAACCGCTTGAGCCACATCCGCTCCCCATCTTCCTCCTTTTTTTTAAAAAAAATATTTATTTATTTATTTATCTCCCCTTTCCCCCCATCCCGGTTGTCTATTCTCTGTGTCCATTTGCTGTGTGTTCTTCTTTGTCTGCTTCTGTTGTTGTCAGCGGCACGGGAATCTGTGTTTCTTTTTGTTGTGTTATCTTGCTGTGTCAGCTCTCCGTGTGTGCAGCACCATTCCTGGGCAGGCTGCACTTTCTTTCGTGCTGGGCAGCTCTCCTTACGGGGCGCACTCCTTGCGCGTGAAGCTCCTCTATGCGGGGACACCCCTGCGTGGCAGGGCACTCCTTGCGCGCATCAGCGCTGTGCTTGGGCCAGCTCCACACGGGTCAAGGAGGCCCGGGGTTTGAACCGCGGATCTCCCATGTGGTAGATGGACGCCCTAACCACTGGGCCAAGTCCACTGCCCTTCCTCCTTTTCTTAATCCACACTTCTCTTCCACGCTTACAGTACTGAGTGTAACTCCTTTTTTATATGTCTGTTATCTTCTCAAGGCCAAGCACTGTGCCCTCATCACCTTTGTCTTTCCAGGCTCTAGCTCGGTGTCTACCATCGGTGCTTAGTAACTTTTTGTTCAGAGCATTAATTCTATCAACCCAGTGGTTTCTTGCCTGCACGACTTTGGCTGGCCGTTACGTCCTGGACTCATGAAAGTCATTCTTATCAAAGGCAATTTGATGAGAAAACTCTTTGGAGACACAGGGTAGCTCAATGGGGGCTGGGGGGTGGAAAGGATAAAAAGAATTCTTGGTGATAAAAGGTTAGAGGAGCCACTGAGCTAGCATCTCCTCTCTTGGGAGTTTGATCTCCATATTAAGCATTTGTTTTCCAAGCTTAAGAGGTAGCAGCTGCCACAGAAGGTTCGGCTACAGTGGCTTTGCAGCCAGCCAATGCCCTTGGATCCGGCTCTTTCCCGCTCCCCTGACAGGCTGGCCTGCTTCTTCTTGGCCTTGTCAGCTGCCCGGGAACCGAGCTGGCCTCCGGCCCCTGGCCGTTCCTCAAGGTCCCTTGGGGTTACTTTGCTGCAAATGGCTCTGAGAGTTTAGACCAGCTCCTCTCACCCTGTACCTCATTTCGCAGTTAAAATCCAATGTGTACAACGTTTTGTAAATGACCAGCCTGATTTTCACTGCCCAAAACTGGCTTCACCGATGAAGGACTGATTAATGATTTGTGACCTGATTTATACGAGAAGTCTTACAAAGTTCTCCTTGTTCTGCCTGAGATACAATCACTAAACCATCTTTAATGACTCTCATTTTCGAAACAGTTAGAATCTGATTTAGATTCAGAACCATCTCAGAATACCCAGAACCACAGTAAAGGCAGACCTTCTAGCTCTTCAGGATTCAGAACTCAGATTCACAGATCTACATGTTACACAACACTTTTTCTGACATGGAGACTTATTCTCACTTGATTAACTTTAAAAATTGGATTAAAAACATCAAGTTTGATTTGACTGAGTTTTGTAAATGACACACATGCACACACATGAAAGACGGGAAGGAAACATATCAACATTTTGAAAGTAATGGGATTATGGTTGATTTCTGGTGGTGATGTTTTTTTTTCCCCCCTAATCTGTACTTTTTTTTTTTAAACAAATTAATTTTATTGATACATAGTGATAAAGCATACAATTCATCCAAAGTTTTCAACCAGTGATATTTGTTATAATCACATAGTTGTGCATTTATCAATTCAATCATTGTTAGAACATTCTCATTTTTCCAATAATAATAATAAACAACAAACTAATAAAAACTCATCACCTCTCAATCTCTCTGTTTCTGCTGCCATACATAGCTGCTATTCTGTTTCTGTCTCTCTATTTGTATTTATATTTTTTATAGATGGAGTCAAGCAATATGTAGTGTCATGTGTCTAGTTTCTTTCCCTTAGTGTATTTTCTTTTTCTTTTTTATACCCTTACTGGAAGACTGCTAATATATTACTATATACTACAGTCAATAGTTTGCTTTGGTTGTATTTTTGCCTGATGTTAACACTTGTGTGGAAGTTTGAGATTATTTATGAATTCCAAAAGGAGAGGTTATGTTTGTAAACTGGTCTGTTCCCCTGGGCTTTTCAGCTTTGATTCAATTATGTCATTAGAGTGTGAATCAGTGTTGAGTCCCAGCCCCTTGGGCTGATAAAACAGGCTCTGAAATGGAAGTAGACACACAGAAGCAGGTACACAGGAAGAGAGAGTGCTCCATAGACATGGCCCCGGGAAGAGAGATGAGCCTGATTAGCTGACCTTGTGAAGAGAACAGAGCAGCTGAGCCCGAAAGAAACGAGCCCCGGGGAGAGAAACAAGCCTTATGCTAGGGTACAGCTGAGATACGAAGAAGCTGGGACCATGGAGTCTTAAGAGGAAAAGGAAGGCTGAGCCCTCACAGATGTCACCTGCCATCTTGTGTCAACGTGTGGCAACAGACTTTGGGTGAGAAAGTTCCTTTTATGGTACCTTGAATAGGACTCTTTAGGGCCTTGTGACTGTAAGCTTCTACCCCAAATAAACACCTTTTATAAAAGCCAACACAGTTCTGGTACTTTGTATCAGCACCCCTTTGGCTGATGAATACATCTTTAACATTAACCCACATTTGTTCCGTTTCAAAGAAAAACAGTCTTATGTATGCAAAATTACCTATATTCATATTTCACATAAGGTTTCACTATGTTCTACAGTTCCATGTTATATTTTTCAGCTTTCCTTCTAGTAATATACATGACTTAGACTTTCCCTTTCAGCCACTGTCATACCCCATGTAATATAATAGCATGCTAGTTACAAATACTATGATATGCTTTCACCTTTTTTATTCATTTCTAAATATTAACAAACAACGTTTTTACCAATTCTGCATAGATTAAACCTCAGCTTTCCATTCTCTAACCTCATTCTATTTTCTGGTGACCTATATTCTAGTTATTGGCCCCATGAGTTTACACAACATATTTAGTTCATAATACCCCAATCATAAAGAATTTGTTCTTTTGTGTCTGGCTTGCTTCGCTCAATATAATGTCCTCCAGATTCATCCATGTTGTCATATGCTTTACAACTTCATTTCTTCTTAGAGCTGTATAATATTCCATTGTGTGTGTACACACAATTTGTTTATCCATTCATCAGTTGATGGGCACCTGGGTTGTTTACTTCTTTTGGCGATCATGAATAATGCCACTATGAATATCAATGTGTAGATGTCTGTTCGTGTCTCTGCTTTAGTTCTTCCAGGTATATACCTAGTAGTGGTATTGCCGGGTCACATGGCAAATCTATATTCAACTTTCTTAGGACCTGCCAAACAGTCCTCCACAGTGGCTGGTCCATTCTATATTCCCACCAACAGTGAATAAGCATTCCTATCTCTCCACATCCTCTCCAACATTCGTAGTTCTGTCTTTTTAATAGTGGCCATTCTGATAGGTGTGAAATGTTGTCTCATTCTAGCTTTGATTTGCATTTCCCTAATTGCTAAGGATGAACATTTTTTTCCCCCCATGTACTAGTTTTTAAATAAGAAAAAATTTAGAAGAATAAAATTGAACTGTGAAGGCTAAGAAGCTGAGGGAAAAGGGCTGTCTGTGGCATACTTTTTGCTACCACTAGGACCTGCAGTGGAATTGCAAAGCATGTTTCTTTTTCACACTTTTTCACTTCTCAGCTCTTCTCTACTTTCTGTTACCCAGAACTCTTGGGCCAGAAAAAGGAAGGGTTAAAGATTGGGTACCCAGGATTCCAAAGCGCCTTCCACTGACATCAAATCCCCTCTTACCTTCCCAAATGAGTTGCTTCAGTGGAGGCAATCTAATGGGTTATTTGAGATCCCACAGTGGATGACAGGCTGTTAAGCTCATGCATCTGGGGGTACTTTTTAAAAAATTTTCATGAGGTACCCAAGATTGAACCCAGAACCTGTACATAGGAAGCAGGCGCTCAACCACTGAGCTACATCTGCTCCCCAATGAGAGTTGGTTTTTTCATTTGTTTTTTGGAGGCACTGGAGAGCAAACCTGGGACCTTGAACATGGGAAGCAGGCGCTGAACCACTTGAGCTACACCCACTCCCCACTTAGGTTTTAATGCCCTTGGTGGAAAATCCTTGGAAAATACCGCTTTGGTGTCCTCATCACCTTTTACACTTGCTTTCCTCCAGGACGACAGCCTGGCTTTAGGAAAGCACAACAGAGAGTCTCCTCTCTCTTCTAACCCCGGTTCCCAAAGAGATAAAACATTCTTAGTTGATTTCTGGAAGGAAGGTACGGGCTGGGTAGGGAGTGGCAGGATCAAGCTTGGACAAAATTTTATGGTAGGTAAACCTGGATGGCTGCAACACTTGTGAGGTGGAAATTGTTATCCTGAGTCATTGGTGAGGAAACTGGGGTGAAGGGAGGTTGAGTGGTGGCCCAGGGAGTGAGGAGCTGGTCCAGGTTTCAGAATTAGACCCAGTCCATGCTTCACTTGCCAGGTGTCCTGGGCAGTTCACTTCTTTCTGAGCCTCTTCACCTGTAAAAAGGGGCAATGGTATCTACTTCCTGGGAGAGGATTAAATGGAAATGCTATATATCAAGGTACAGCATGTAGCGTACAGCGAATGCTAAGAATGTTGGCTGACATTTTTTCCAGATGGGAAGAAAGAAAGGAGGCAAAGAACACATAATTGTTTCCCCTTTATGAAAGTGGCTTATTTATTTCAAGGATAGAAAATAAAACTACCATTTGGAAAAAAAAATTTGGATGGCTGAAGCCATACCGTTTTCTACATCTTTCTATTATTTCTTACCCACCTCAAGCCCTCCTACCGAGGGTTAATTTGTAATCAAGGATTTTACTGAGAAAATTAGTTTTTCATTTGATGTTTAAATATCCTTGCATTTGAACTACAGTGATAAGAGCCTCTCCTAGATCCCTATCTTTGGGTGTCTCATGAAATAAATTTTTTCAAGCACATGATGTATCTGTTTTATCTCCCATGCATAAGTTACCATTTTGCCTACTGGTTGGCTGGATGAGAGGATTCAAACACTGCTTAGGAAAACAGACCCCTCTTTCTTGGAAGGAACTGTATCCATCTCTCTATCAACAATGCCTAAAACCAGTTGTATGGATTATTTAAACCATTTCTACTTCCTTGTTTCCATCTGTATTAGTCAGCCAAAGGTGCTGATGCTAAGTACCAGAAATCTGTTGGATTTTATAAAGGATATTTATTTGGAATAGAAGCTTACAGTTACCAGGCCATAAAGCTTAAGTCACTTCCTTCACCCAAGTCTTGCCACATGTTGGAGCAAGATGGCTGCCGGTCTCTGCAGAGCTCAGCCTTCCTCTTCTCCTAAAGCTCCGTGGTCCCAGCTCCTTCTGTTCTCAGCTCTAGACTAGCAAAAGGCTGGTCTCTGTCCCTGAAGCTTGTTTCTTTGTGGGCTCAGCTGCTCCGCTCTCTCCACAAGGTCAGCTGTAGACTACCAGGCTCATTCTCTTCCCGGGGCGTCTGCCATGTCTCATGGAGCCTTCTCTCTTTCCTCACATATCTGCTTCTCTGTGTCCTTACTTCCCGGGGCTCCAGGATCAAAACTCCAATTGGGTCCCCTGCCATTTTGTTTTCTCTGTGAGTCCCCGCCCACCAAGGGGGCAGGGACTCAAGTCTTACTGACGAGGCCCAATTAGAGCCTTAATCATAATTTAACCAAGAAAAAGTGAAACCTCTGAATCTAATACAATTTAATATGCCCAGAAGAACAGACCAGTTTACAAACATAGTCCATTATCTATTTTTGGAATTTGTAAACAATATGATCTGCTACTCCATCACTGCTGAATTCCTGGTTCAGACCCTGCTCTTGTACCTGATGACTCCAACAACTTCCTGCCGAATCTCCTGGTTTCCGTGCTTTGGCAACAAATGATCTTTTTAAAAGGCAGATTGGATCACACCTTTTCCCTCCTGAAAACCCACCCTTGCTTTTTAAAAATTTACGTAACGTAAAATTCACATTTTTTAGAGCACAGTTCTATGTGTTTGACGCATGCATACCGTTGGAAACCACCACCGTGCTCAAGATGCAGAATAATTGCCTCACTCCACAAAATTTCCCCGTGCCCTTTTGTCGTCAACCTTTACCCCTAACCCCAGTCCTTGGCAGCTACTGATCTGTTTTCTGTTCCTCTAATTTTGCCTTTTGGAGAATCTCATATAAATGGAATCATATGGTATGTAGCCTTTTCTTTGAAACTTTTAAAAAACTTTACTAAAAAAATTTTTAGAGTAGTTGTAGGTTTATAGAAAAATTGTGCTAAAAATACAGATTTCCCATATACTCCCCTCTTACACACACATTTTCCCCCATTATTAACATTTTGTATCAGTGTGGTAACTTTGTTACAATCGATGACATAATATTATAATTATGCTATTAACATTAGATCATAGTTTATTAGAGTTCACTCTTGGTGTTGTACAGTTTTAGTTTTTTTTTGTATGTGTTTCTGGGAACATATACAACCTGAAATTTCCCTTTCTTTCCCTTTTCAACTCGGTGGTCTTAATTAGGTTCACCAAGTTGTGCCCCTATCACCATCATTCATTGCCAAAATATTTCCAATACCTCAAAGAGGAACTCTGCACCAATTAAATATCAACTCCTCCTTCCCTTCTCTTCCCGGACCTTGGTAACCTGTATTCTCATTTCTGAGTCAATGAATTTGTGTATTGTATTTATTTCATAGACGTGAGATAATATAGTATTTGTCTTTTTGAATTTGGTTTATTTCCCTCAACATGAAGTTTTCTAGGTTCATCCAATTGTTGCATGCCTCAGAACCTCATTCCCTTTCTTATTTTTTAAGTCACTTCCCCTCCCCCAGTGGCTTTCTTATCTGTTTGCTCTTTGTCTGCTCTTGCTTTTTTTTCCCTTCCCTTTAGGAGGCACTGGGAACTGAACCTGGGAACTGAACCCAGGACCTCCCGTGTAGGAGGTGGGTGCTCAACTACTTGAGCCACATCTGCTTCCCTCATTCCTTTCTTTTTTTTAAAGACTTATTTTTTTCCCCCTTCCCCTCCTCCCACCCTGCTGTTTTTTTTACTGTCTGTGTTGTCTTCTCTTCTCATTTTCTCTCCTCTAGGATTCACCAGGATTCGATCCTGGAGACTTCTGATGTGGAGAGAAGTTCTCTGTTAATTGTGCCACCTCAGTTCCTGGTTTCTGCTGCACTTCACCTTGACTCTCCCCTTGTCTCTCTTTTGATGCGTCATCATCTCGCTGAGTGACTCGCTTGCGCTGGCACTGGCTCACCACGCAGACACTTGGGCGAGCACTGGCTTACCACGCGGATATTCACAGGGTCACTGGCTCACTGTGTAGGCACTGGCTCGATGCGCAGGCACACTTTCTCTTCTTTTTCACCAGGAGGCCCCAGGGATCGAACCCGGGTCCTCCCATATAGTAGCCGGAAGTTCTATCACTGGAACCACATCCACTTCCCCCCTTATTCCTTTTTACAGCCGAATAATATTTTATTGGATGTGATTATCCAAACACATTTTGTTTATTCATTCATCTGTTGGTGGACACTTGGGTTGCTACCACCTTCTGACAATTGTGAATAATGCTGCAATGAACATTGGTGTGCAAGGATCTGTTTGAGCCTGTGCTTTCAATTCTTTGGGGTGTATTCCTAAAAGGGGATTGCCAGATCATATGGTAATTCTATACTTAACTTTCTGAGAAAGCCCCCACAGCGGGTGCACCATTTAACATTCCCACCAAAAATGAATGAGTGTTCCTATTTCTCTACATCCTCTCCAACACTTGTTATTTTCTGGTTTTTTTTTTTTTTTTAATAGTAGCCATTCTGGTGGGTGGGAAATGATACCTCACTGCATTTTCCCTGATAGCTGATGATGTTAACATCTTTTCATGTATGTATTGGCCATTTGTATATCTTTGCATTGCGTTGTTTGTCTTTTTGTTCTTGAGTTGTAGAAGTTCTTTATATATTCTGTGTAGCTTTTTTTACTTTCTTGATAAAGTCCTTTGATACACAAACATTTTTAGTTTTGATGAAGTTCCATTTGTCTATTTTTTGTTGTTATTGTGCTTTTGATCTAAAGTCTAAGAAACCACGCCTAACACAAGGTCCTGGAGATGTTCCTCTATATTTTCCTTTAGGAATTTTATAGTTTTAGTTCTTATGTATAGGTCTTTGATTCATTTTGAATTAATTTTTGATTATGGTGTGAGGCAGGGGTCCACCTTCATTCTTTTGCTTATAGATATCCAGTTCTTCCAGCACCATTTGTTGAGAAGACTATTCATTTCCCACTGAGTGGACCTGGTGACTGTATTAGTCAGTCAAAGGGGTGCTGATGCAAAATACCAGAAATCTGTTGGCTTTTACAAAGGGTGTTTATTTGGGGTAGAAGCTTACATTTACCAGGCCATAAAGCATAAATTACTTCCCTCACCAAAGTCTATTGCTACATGCTGGAGCAGGATGGCTGCAGATGTCTGCGAGGGTTCAGGCTTCCTCTTCCTCTTAAGGCCCTCTGGTCCCAGCTTCTTCCAGTATCAGCTGTAGGCTGGGATAGCTCTCTTCCTGGGGCTCATTTCTCTCCAGGCTTAGCTGCTCTTCTTTCTCCATAAGGCCAGCTGTAAACTCTCAGGCGAATGGCTTGTCCCTCTTCCTGGGGCCTCTGCCATGTCTAATGGAGCCTTCTCTCCTTCCTCATGTATCTACTTCTCTGTGTATTTACTTCCTGGGGCTCCAGCATCAAAACTCCACTGTCTGCTCTGCCTTGTGGCTTTTCTCTGTGTCCCTGCCCATCAAGGGGATGGGAACTCAACATCCTACTGATGTGGCCCAATCAAAGCCTTAATCATAATTTAATCTACTACAAGTGAAACCTCTGAATCCAATACAATCGAATATGCCCAGAGGAAGAAACCATTTTACAAACATAATCCAAAATCTATTTTTGGAGTTCATAAATAATGCCAAGCCGCTACAGCAACCTTATCAAAAAATCAGTTGGGAAAAAAAAGGAAAAAAGAAAAGAATGGGGAAACGGACTTTGGCCCAGTGGTTAGGGCGTCCGTCTACCACATGGGAGGTCCGCGGTTCAAAGCCCGGGCCTCCTTGACCCGTGTGGAGCTGGCCATGCGCAGTGCTGATGTGCGCAAGGAGTGCTGTGCCACTCAAGGGTGTCCCCCGCGTGGGGGAGCCCCACGCGCAAGGAGTGCACCCATGAGGAAAGCCGCCCAGCGTGAAAGAAAGTGCAGCCTGCCGAGGAATGGCGCCGCCCACACTTCCCGTGCCGCTGACGACAACAGAAGCGGACAAAGAAACAAGACGCAGCAAATAGACACCAAGAACAGACAACCAGGGGAGGGGGGGAAATTAAATAAGTAAATAAATCTTTAAAAAAATAAAAAAAAATAAAAATAAAAAATAAAAAAAAAAAGAAAAGAATGAAGAACAAAAATCAGATGGCCAAAGGTGTGAGGGTTTGTTCCTAACGCTCAGTTTGATTCCGTTCGTGTATGTGTCTGTCCTTGTGCCAGTACCATGCTGTTCTGACTACTGTAGCTTTGAAATAAGTTTTAAATCTGGAAAGGTGAGTTCTCCAACTTTGTTCTTCTTCAAGATGGCTTTGGCTATTTGGGGCCCCTCACCCTTCCATTTAAATATAATAATTGGCTTTTCCCTTTCTGCAAAGAAGTCTATTGGAATTTTGGTTGGAATTGTGTTGGATCTGAATATCACTTTAGATAGAATTGCTATCTTGACATTGTTTAGTCTTCAAACCCATGCATATAGAATGTCCTTCCATTGATTTAGGTCTTCTTTAATTTCTTTCACAATGTTTTATAGTTTTCAGTGTACAAGTCCTTTACATCCTTGATCAAATTCATTCCTAGATAGTTGATTCTTTTAGTTGCTATTATAAATGGATGTTTAAAAAAGATTTATTTATTTATTTCTCTCCCCTTTCCCCCACCCTGATTGTCTGTCCTCTGTGTCTATTTGCTGTGTGTTCTTTGTCTGCTTCTGTTGTTGTCAGCGGCACAGGAATCTGTGTTTATCTTTGTTGCATCATCTTGTTGTGTCAGCTCTCCGTGTGGGCGGCACCATTCCTGGGCAGGCTGCGCTTTCTTTCTCACTGGGCAGCTCTCCTTATGGGGTGCACTCCTTGCGCGTGGGGCTCCCCTACGTGGGGACAACCATGTGTGGCACGGCACTCCTTGCTCGTATCAGCACTGCATGTGGGTCAGCTCCACACGGGTCGAGGAGGCCCAGGGTTTGAACCGCAGACCTCCCATGTGGTAGATGGACGCCCTAACCACTGGGCCA